>NC_135647.1:16622500-16922500 GCF_053574225.1 Canis aureus
GGCTTCTAGCTTTTTGCCTCATTTCCAGATGATGTTCTCATCAACTGAATCTGGATATTGAGCTTCTGGTCTTCGGTCTGATTACTAATTTCCATTTCTAGTGAATTTACACCCGGTCCCTCTGGGTAACAGCTCAACCTAGTACAGAATTCCCTTGGCTCACAGACTACCAACACTTGGGCCTGGTTCATCTCAGACTCTATGAAAAAGAACTGAAGAATGTACCCAGAAAGCCCATGTACTGTAATCAGAGTGGAAAAATGAGACTATGGGAAGGTGTGAAATAGACAAAAAGCAGGATCGTATGTGATGTTGGTCTAATTTTGTTGTGCGGACAGCAAGCACAGGTTGCTGCCAGAAAGGGAGATGTCCCCAGACAAGCTTTGGCAAGAAGGTGATTGGAGTCCAACTTGGATTGGTTCTTGGAAGGCTAGATAAAGGCTGTAGATGTAGAGAATCTCCAAATGTGCTAATACAATAGTGAGTGGAATGTCAAAATCTCGGTTGGTCTACTCTGTGTCATAAATATCAGCCAAATTCACATTCAAGGCAACTTTTGGTTTCTGGTTGTTTCTGAAGATTTTCTCTGATCTTTTCTTTTCTTTTCTTTTCTTTTTTTCTTTCTTTTCTTTTCTTTTCTTTTTTTCTTTTCTTTCTTTCTTTCTTTCTTTCTTTCTTTCTTTCTTTCTTTCTTTCTTCCTTCCTTCCTTCCTTCCTTCCTTCCTTCCTTCCTTCCTTTCTTTCTTTCTTTCTCTTTCTTTCTTTCTTTCCTTTCTTTCTTTCTTTCTTTCTTTCTTTCTTTCTTTCTTTCTTTCTTCTTTCTTTCTTCTTTCTTTCTTTCTTCCTTCCTTCCTTCCTTTCTTTCTTTCTTTCTTTCTTTCTTTCTTTCTTTCTTCCTTTCTTTCTTTCTTTTCTTTCTTTTCTTTCATTCTTGTTTTGCTGATTTTCCTTAGTGAGATGTCTGGACTTCTTTCTCTTTATTCTTTCCATATTTATTAGTGGTTTTTGATATATAGGTACTATTAGGTTTGTATATAACCTCTCTTGCATTTAGCACTCTAATTAGGTTGATGGTGGTTGAAGTTCAAACCCATTCTTTACTTCCCTGTTCCCCATATTTTGGGTATATGTTACTATAGTTCATATTCTTTTTTTGGTGTGTGAGTTCCTTGACTCATTTTTTACAGAAACATTCAGAAACTTTTGATTTCTGATAAGAATCATCATTTTATTGGACTTCTTCATTTTGCCTTTATTGCTCTCATCAGTACTGGGTGGTGACTTTATATTGGCGCCATGTTTTTCAAACAAAATTTGCTACACTGATTACGAATTTGAGTTCTGGTTTAGACCAGGGATAAGATCCTGACTCTTCTCTTTACTAACTGGATGACCTCGAGCAGATTTCTTACCTTGTCCACCCATTAAATGGAATGCTTCCCCTAAAACTCTTAGCTTGGTACATTTCAAACACTCAAAGGTAGCTATTATTATTGTTAGTTTTGAGAATTATGATGTGGAAGACAATTAGTGGGGAACAACACATTCCTGTTGCAATTTCAACATCGGGTGGCTGGAGAGACTCCGTCACTGGCGAGCTAATGGGTTTCCTTCACATACCCGTGGTTAGAAAAATCTATGGTTTTAGAAAAATTATAAATCATTATATGTCACAAACCATCAGAGTCACGCATAATCATTTGAAACCTCACATGTCAAATCTGCCAGAGCTGAGCATCTACGATACTTTCTTCTCTGTCCGTTGGAAAGAACAGCTGGACACCAGGCTGCATGTACTTGTAAACAATTATTAAATTACCCTGTAGACTTGTCTTCTCTAAGCAGAATGAACTTGGTTCTTTTAACCTCTCCTGAGCATGGTTTTGATTTTCCATCTCTTTAATCATCTCTGCGGCTCTTTTCTGAACCATCTCCATGTTCACCATGTCCTTGAATTTAGTCTAAAGTGCCTAATTGCTCAAAGTTCTCAGCTAGAAGTTTTCACAACAGGGAGTGTAACCACACTGTTTCTAGATGCCCTACTGTGTTTGAGAAAAGGTCTGCCTTCTTTCGAACCATGTCATTATGCCATGGAATCAGAATAACATCCTGCATTTGTATAGCCAAGGTGATTTTCAGAGGACTCTTCCGTGTTATTTACCGTGATCTACATTACAATCCAGGGAGCTAGGTACGACAATCCTCGTTTTTTTCAGATGAGGAAATTGAGATTCAGAAGGACTCAGAGACTTGCCTGAGGGCACAGAGACAGGACATGTTACAGCTGGTATGGAGTCTAGGGATCCCAGGCTCTAAATGCCAATGTTCTTTCCACTACATCCAGGCTCATGCTTATAAACAATATGTAAAGTACATGTTCATCTATAGAGTTTTCTGCTCTCCTTCCTAAGAGCTTGTCCCCCCCCCACTGTAGTTGAGTTGGTTTTATTAATTTCCTTCCACAAAGCCCTTCCACTTGATTCACCGATTCTTCAGGACTTTGACTGCAGGGGCTGAGGAGCCACTTGGTGAGACAGTAGGTTCATGTTGAGTGTATCCCAGAATGAAGGGCCTCAAGTGAGAGACACTTTGGAAACACTGAGTCTCCCTTTAGTGTAATCTCAAAGTTACTGATCTTGAGTTTTACTCCTAATGATGCACATTGTGATATAATGCTTGGCCTTTAGGGTTCTTTGCACTGTTTCCAATTAAAAGGGACATTGTCTTGTGGGGAGGGAAAGGTGATTCCAAACCCTCTCCCTCTTATACAGTCCATGGTGCCTGGAACACTTCTTGGGCAAGCATGGCTTGTCATGTATGTGACCAAAGTCTGTGGAGGGTAAAGACCTCGGTCAGGCGCAAGGCCAAGGTGGATCCCTTAGATTGCTTTTCCACTGTCTAGGAGTGATAAATACTGAATATGACATACTACTAAAGAAGTAAGCACATGCATAATTCTGAAGCTAGAAATCCTTATGATTTATATCCCATCTTTGAAAAAGGATTTTTTTAAAAAGCCAACTCATTTGTATTTTGGATATTTTAAAAATGAAATTCATTGGTTGTTTGACTAAATTAATGAGTCAATGAAGGCGTTTTAATCTATTCCCACACCCATTTGCAACAACAGTTAAAGAGGTTCTTTTTAAATAAAAATGCTGAGGAGGGCAGTTGACAGAGAAGATTACAGAGAGAGAGAGACAGTGGTAACAATTCTGCAGTCTTTCCCAACTTGCACAAGAGACTCAGCTAGATGGGGGAAGGAGGTGCAATAAACAGCACCAATTACCCCAACCCCTGTCACTCTGATTTAATTAGTTTGAATTGGAGCCCTGTGTCCACTTTATTTAAAGATCCTCAGTCCACTTAAAGCAGCCAGGCTTGAGACCCACTGATGAGGGAGGGAGAGGAGATGGGGATCTGAGGGTCACCGCAGGCAAGTGCCTCCTATCAGCTGGCTTGGGTTTGCCAGCTTTGGGCAGTTGGTCCTGATGTTAGCGCAGTCCTGGGATTGTACGGGACAGCAGTGGGAAGTTTATGGGTATTCATCGTCTTAAGGGACTGTGGATCTGATGACCTAGCCATCTTCCATGTCATGTGATCCCCCTGGACTGCTCTATTGCTCAGCAGACCTGAGGTAGAAGAGCCTGGACTCTGGTGTCAGTGGATTTCTAGTATCTTCTAGGAACTCTTTTCCTAAATGACATCGATCATAAGAATCTCCTGGGGTGGGATCCCTGGGTGGCCCAGCGGTTTAGCGCCTGCCTTTGGCCCAGGGCACGATCCTGGAAACCCAGGATCGAATCCCACGTTGGGTTCCCGGTGCATGGAGCCTGCTTCTCCCTCTGCCTGTGTCTCTGCCTCTCTCTCTCTGTGTGACTATCATAAATAAATAAAAATTTAAAAAAAAAGAAATAATTTACAAAAAAAAAAAAGAATCTCCTGGGGTGCTTGTCAAGTATGACTATTTCTAGACCCTTCCTCTAGAGATTCTGATTGATGAGTTCTGGGATGGGGCACTCTGTGTTCTATTTCAAAGGACTCTGGGTCAGTCTTATGGGCAGGCAAGTTTAGGAAATTTGGAACACATGAGATGCAGTTGCATTCATTTGATGTATAGATTTCCCAAGGCCACCTCAAATCAAATTCAATAGGCCTATACCGAGGCCCAGGAATCTGCATTCTCAATCACTCTCTTGTATTCCTCGAGTAGGTCTGAGGTGGGTGATTCTCTTGCTTGTTTTTAGAAATGCTGCCCCAGGAGAGACCTGCCACTTATTGAGGGTCTACTCCGAGCCTGATCTAGTCCAAGCTCTTTTACAGCTTTGAGTGCACTCCCTCTCTAGCTCAGCCTTCTGTCCTCTCAAGTGTGGTCAGGAACTGTGCTGCTCTACGAGGCCTGCTGTATTCTTGGCGTCCTCTGTTTTCTATTTCCACACATTGCCAAGGTCCCATCCTGTAATTCTCATGAGCAAACCTGCCAACATTATCCATCTTCGCTCTTCAAGACAGTTGAGGTAAAGAGGAAATTATGTTGGCTTCTAGGTCTCAGTTTGAACAATGATAGCATGAGATTCTTCAGAAATGAGCAGTTTCTCTCTACTATCACATTCAAAGGGTAAATTCACCGTGTGGAGTCAGGCTTAAAGGACAATGGTAACTTGACGTCTTTAAGATTGGTCTTTCAGAAACTGCAGAAATGTTTATACATCAACCCCTGATAGAGGGTGGTGGTATAATAGTGAATCTCAATAAAGCCTTCACAGTTAAGATAGGCTACGCCACATATATCCTATAACCCAATTCTAATTGGGATTAAAGGCATTTCTTGACTGAAGAAATGGAAGAATCCACCCTTCTAGTACGTTTCAGGAGTGCTTTGATTAGCTCCCTGGGTTCATTTCTCTAAGATTCCTTTGGCTTTGCTCTTTTTTGGTGGTTGGCTTCATTCTCAGTTTGGATTCTCTCAGGGGAGGGAATGACTCTAGCAGCTCCTGGCTTTCCATGTGTAAGCCCTACTTTCCCACAGGAAGAGAGACTTCCAGCCACTAAACAAAATCCAGGACAGTTCTAGGATGAACTGAGCTTGGGTTACACACTCATACCTGAACCAATAATTCAGCTGACTGGCACAGAGCAACCAGGATCCACCCTGGCAATGGGGTAGGGTGACACCCAATTTTCATGACTGATATTGGGATGAAGTAGAAAGGGTGCTCTGGAAAAAAATCAACAGTGTCCATTATAGGAGCAATATATTTTATTCTACTACATTGTATTCCAGATGCATTGCTATTTTTCTACTTTTAAAAATTTTTAAAAAATATTTATTTATTTGAGAGAGAGGGAGATAACGAGCAGGGGGAGAGGGAGAGGGGAGGGAGAAACAGACTCCTCTCTAAGCGTGGAGTCCGACATGGGGCTTGATCCCAGGACCCTGAAATCATGACAAGAGCAGAAGTCAGACATTTAACCAAATTAACCACCCAGACACCCCCTAATTTCTACTTTAATAGAGGATGATGAGGGGTGCCTTAATTTTTAAAAATCTTAAATTGTAAAGTGTAGTTGACATATAATGTTACATTAAGTTTCAGGTGTACAACATAGTGATTTTACTTCTCTTTGAGTAATGCTGTGCTCACCGCAAGTGTAGCTACCATCGGTCACCATACAACGTGATTGCAATATCACTGACTATATTCCCTATGCTGTGTCTTTTATTCCCATGACTTACTCACTCCATAACTGGAAGCCTATATCTCCCACTCCCCTTCACCCTTTGTGCCCACACCCCTTTCTTCTGGCAACCACTAATTTGTTCTCTGTATTTATAGGTCTGATTCTGGTCTTCTTTTTTTGTTCATTTGATTTGTTTTCTAGATTCCACAAATGAATGAAATCATATAGTATTTGTCTTTCTCAGTCTGACTTGTTTCACTTAGCATAATAACCTCTAGGTCTATCCATGTTGTCATAAATGGCAGGATCTCATCCTTTATCATGGCTGTGTGATATATATCACACATCTCCATTCATTTATTGATAGACACTTGAGTTGCTTCCACTTTGACCTTTGTAAATAATGCTGCAATGAACACAGAGGTGCATATATCTTTTTGAATTAGTATTTTTTTCTTTTGGTAAATATCCAGTAGTGGAATTTATTGGATCATATGGTAGTTCTATTTTTAACTTTCTAAGGAAACTCCATACTATTTTCTATAGTGGCTGCACCAATAGACATTCCCACCAAAAAAGCATGAGGGTCTGGTTTTCTTTACATCCTTGCCAACACTTGTTGTCTTTTTGATTTTAGACATTCTGTGGTATAAGGTGATATTTTATTGTGGTTTTGATTTGCATTTCCCTGATGGTGGTGATGTTGAGCATCTTTGCATGTGTTCATGGGCCATGTCTGTCTTCTTTGGAACAATGCCTATTCAGATCCTCTGCCCATTTTTTAATTGGATTGTTTGTTTTTTTAACATTATTTTATTTTTTAAAAAAGTTTTATTTATTTGTGTAATCTCTACACCCCACATAGGGCTCAAACTCAGAACCTTGAGATCAAGAGTTGTATGCTTCTCCAATGGAGTCAGCCAGGTGCCCCGGGATTGTTTATTTTTTTGATGTTGAGAAGTGCCTTTGAATGGGGTCAAAATTATCTCTCTAAATGCATTACGTAAAAGTAGTTGGTTGAGACTCTAGCTTTTTATGCCACACAGCATGGAAGGCCAGCCAATTTCAGCAGAGTGACTAAACCAGCCATGACTAGAAGCTCTGCCTCCTTTATCCTTATGGGCCTAGTAATAATAATTGCTGTCATCTGTTAATATTATGCTAATTATTTTCCACAAATAACACTATTGACTTTAAAAAGGTAGATACATTGAGGCAATACTGGAGGCTCAGAGGAGTTAATTAACTTGCCCAAAGTCACACAGCCAGTGAAAGCCTGAGCAAGACTGGGTTGGGACCCAGGTGCACCTGCTTGCAAAAAAGAGAAGCCTATGTTCTTTCCAGTTTGTGCTGTCTCTTAGGAAGCTGTGAAACAGGATTCAGAAAGAATATTAATCCTGCTTGCCTAATCTCTTATTTCCTTGTTTCTGAAGCAGAAACAAGGGAACATATCACTTTCTTGTGGGTTCAGCAAATAATGAGTAGCATTTCCAATTTAAGGAATATTTGTATAAACAATAACAAAATAGTAAAATGTTGAAGCTGGAGAAATGGTTTTTTTTTTTGTTGTTTTTTTTTTGGTTTTTTTTTTAGGTCCTCTTTTTTTTTGGTCTTTTAAAAAATTTTAAATTCAATTAATTAGCATATCATGTATTATTAGTTTCAGCAGTAAAGGTTGGTGATTCATCAGACTTAAGTAGAGATGTTTTTAAGAGCCAAAGTCAAGTCTAGAGTTTCTCTACAGCTATACAAGGCATGGTTAATGGGCTGCTTTTCCACAGTATCTTCAGAGAAAGCAAACACAAAACAACACAACCACAAAGGGGTTTGAACACAACTTCATTTACTTATTTTTCTGTTTTTAACATAGGAAATGGGAGACGCTGGTTAAGGAAATCTTTAGAAACAACAGCAGCTAACAGGTTTCCATAATTGGCAAAAGTGGGGGTGTTTGTTATATACATAAATGGGTTTGATGTAAACCTCAATGGTTGGTCACGCCTTCTAAGAATCCCACCAAATTGCCCCTTTTCCAGCAGAAAAATCCCACCAGCCTAAGAGGCTGGAATCCTCTCCCATGGCACATCTGTCCTCACTCTTTACCCCTACAGCTTTACATTCCCTAGATTGTGGTACAGAAAATGTGATGAGACAATTTAGCCTAATCAGTTTGCAACTAATGGCTTTTGGTAGAATGGGGGAAAGAAAATCTTAATTCTCATTACCTTTGGAATGTGATATCCATTTGTTAATGTCTTGAAAGTTTAAAAAAAAAAAAAAAGCCTGGTTTATTTGTTTATTAAAGACTTTCCTTGTCAAAAGTTTCTTTCCTGCGGGGGAAGTGGAAGAGAAAGGAGAAATCATTCTGACATTTCTTGTTTCCAGAATGTGTGGTATAGTTAAGGAAGGAGAAGAGGGGCCTCAGAGCATCTGGGCATCTTCCACAGAGGAGCACCAGATTACAGACAGGACAAGTGACTTGTAATTGTCACCATGCTGGAGAAGAGGAGGTGCTTTGTGCCTTCCACAGTAAATTATCTACTCTGTGAGATATTTTTCCAGCAACAGAACTGACATAATAAATAAATTAATATGTTGTTATTAGACAGTGACATGGAACAGCCAGGAAACTGGGGGGGGGGGGGGAGGCTGAGAGCAGAGGTGACATGCTTTCAATGAGCCAGGAAACAACAGGAAATGAACAATGTTCACTTTCGAACATTGCACCCCAGGAGCCATACCGGCCATTAATGAAGGGGGTGTATCTAGGGGCTGGAAGAGATGGGAAGACATTACATCAACACTCCTGGATGACTTCATATCATGTCTGTTGTCTCTTTCTTTTTTAAATTTTTAAAAAATTTTAAAAAAGATTTTATTTATTTATTCATGAGAGAGAGAGAGAGAGAGAGAGGGAGGCAGGCAGAGGGAGAGGGAGAAGCAGGCTCCACGCAGGGAGCCCGATGTGGGACTCGATCCCAGGAATCCAGGATCACGCCCTGAGCCGAAGGCAGGCGCCAAACCGCTGAGCCACCCAGGGATCCCCTGTTGTCTCATTCTTATAAGGTAAAAGTCAAGTTCTTAAATATGAAGACATTCGGAGCAAAATTATGTAGAACAGAATTACCTAGGGTTTATAGAGTAATCTTAAGAACTTGGCATTATTTGGAAATGCTTGCAAAGGCCCTAGGGCTTCCTTAGGACTTTGGAAAAGAAAAACGAAATCAAAAACTAACTTCATATATGTAGTAAAATATTGTAAGTTTGCCCCCAGGTGTAGGTTTCATAAAGGTTTGGAAGAACAACCAAATTCCAAACGAAATCCCCTGGATTTTCTTTCTTTCTCTAGGAAAAAAAAAAAATGGTGACATCTCAGTTGAGGGCTGGGCGTGTTCACCACACCCTTCAGATGATGTTGGAGTCAGCTGGAAAAGAGAAATGTGACTCAGTGATCCAGTGAGTCAAACAGAAGAGGTGGTGCTTGACTGTCTGGCCCCTGAGCAAAGGCCTCTGCTGGAGGCCTGCTCAGCATTGCCACGCCTGAGCCACCGCCTCTTGTCCACGCCAGCTCTGTGACTTCGACATAATCGTTCCTTTTGTCCTCTCATTTTGTCCATTGTGAGAGGGAAATGTGCAATTTTAAAGAATTAGTCTCTTTCATTCTTGATTGCCTCTCAGAAGTGGTAAGAACAGAAAATACAGAGGCCTGGGGAGCAGTTCTTAGGATCAAAAAGACTCAGCTTAATTCGCGGCCTATTAGCTTTGTGACCTTAGGCGAGTCCCTTAACTTTTCTGTGTATGAAATCAGAGGTTCCTTCGGATTGGGTGGATTCAAAGTTCCCCTCCAGCTCTACAGATCCTGCCCAGGGCACCCGTGTGGCTCAGTAGGTTGAGCGTCTGCCTTCCTCTCAGGTCACGATCCCGGAGTCCTGGGATCGAGCCCTGCAGTAGGCTCCTTGCTCAGCGGGGAGCCTGCTTCTCCCTCTCCCTCTGCCTGCTGTTCCCCCAGGTTGTGCATGTGCTCCCTCTTTCAGTCAAATGAATGAATGAATAAATAAATACCTAAAAAAAAAAAAAAAAAAAAAAGAAGATTCTCTTCCTCTGTCCCCCTCCCACTGTGCTGTGCGCAAATGCTCTCTCTACTCCCCCACAGAAAAACAAACTCAGATGGGGCTTTCAATTCCGTTTCCTATTTTCAAGTTGCACCTTTCAGATCCACACCCCTAGGTCCCTTTTTTTCCTCTCTCAGTCCTCCATTAGTGCTTCAACAGACTCTGTGGACTCCAGTGTATTTTCTCATAGTCGCCTCTCCAGGCAGCCTCCCTAATACTCATATTTGGTCATTACAAGTGACTTACTTAAAATCTGAATTTAAAGCCAATTCGTATTGCTCGGACATTTATGTACTTGTAATCATAGAGGTTTGTTTTATGTTTGGCTGATCTTGACTGTCTCCCAGGGATCTTAGGGAACCGGTTTTCCCTGCAGCCACATTTATATGAGCCCGAGGGAGGCACCTTTACATAAACCTGGCATCCTCCGTGGGATGCGGTGTGTGTGGGGGAAATTATAGATCATCGGAGACTTTATTTTCTCCTCCAACGTCAATAGCCCATAGGACCTTGAAAGCAATTCCAGGTACTTTGCAAAGTCTCACCAAGTCCTTTTGAGGATTTGTGTCAATGTGGAGCAGGATGCTCCGGGAGCATTTGTCCTGAATGACTGGTATTTCTGAAAGTAGATGCTATTGTAAAAATGCAGCTCAGAATAGCTCCACTTATTTATCAATGCTTTCATGCAAAACAAATATTCACTCAAAGACCGCATGGTTTGGGCTTCGGATTAGATCTCAGAAGTATAAATATCACAGGGCTTTTATGTGTTTGCATGATGTGAACCAGCAAAGTTCTTTCCTCTGACCCTTTATTTTTAATATAAGCCTGTATAGAGAAGCACACTATTTCTCTGCACTGTTCTTGCTCAATATACTGTCCTCTGGTTTGCATTATTTGGATCAGTAGTAGGTTTACGGATCACATACGAGTCTAAAAACAAAAATAACCTGCCAACCTTTCGAGATCCTGCGCTCCATCATCGATGGTGAAGAAAGCCTGTCCCCAGCGGAGCAGCAGGGATGGAGATTAGCGAGGAGTTACTCTGAGTGTCTAAACACAGCCCAACAGCTTCCCTGTCCGAGATTCAATCCACTTCCAGTCTAGCAGCCTAGACTAGTCTCTCCCTTAATAATGGAAGTCTTCCACGCCCAGGCTGGGATCTAAGCATTTAAAAAAAGAAAATATAACGGTTTGCATACTGTGCAGTGATTTGTAAAATGTGAATGCCTCCAAAAGCCGTGGTTACCCAGCATAACATTATCTTATTTTTAGTTACACAACCAGTAAAACAGCTGGAGGTCTAAAATCATGGCCTAGCACTAAGTGCATTACTACATTTTATCCATGCAGTAAGGGCCTGTCCTTTGAGTGAGGCGGTAGGAGAAAGTGGAGTGATTACTGGCAAATTAACACTTTCAATTTTAATAGAGAAGCAAGGCCTACATAACAACATCGGAATTAGAATCTGTGCCAGTTAGATATTGTACAGCATATGATGGTCATTTAAACCACACTAATACACCACTGCATTTTATAATCAAATGAACCCTTACTCGTTAGTCAAAAGATAATATCTACTCCAGTTGACTAAAGAAGGAACCTGCAAAATATTTTACTTTATAGCTTCTTAGCATCGTTAATAGAATCATCTCGGCAATAATAGCAAAATATAATTGGCACTTAGAGAGCTGTGCTTGTTTTTGTTTTCTCTGTAAAAGCGTGAAGTTGTCTGTGACGTTCCATCCCCTTTATCTTTAGAACTAAACTCTTCAGTTTGGTCAGGATTTTGCATTTGACAAACCCAGAAAATACTAGATTGCGTCACATGAAATTGCTGACGTTGACTCATTTGACCATGAAAACGGCAGTTTTCACACAGCCTGACCCATAGTGTTTCGCCAAAAAGTACACCCCCAAAACACCAGCGCGCGCAAATTTGTAGCTGGTAGATTGATTTGTTATAAAAAAAATGTGGGTTTGGGAAGCCAATATTTCCTGTTTTTCTCCCCCTGTTGATGTTAGCTTAGTGGTTCTGTCTAGGAGTTGCCTGTGGGAGGTGGTGGTGAAGCCTTCCCCGCGTGCCCCTCCTGAGCCACATTGTAATCTAATAAATATAAAAAATGTTTTTTTTTAAAGATTTTATTTATTTATTCATGAGAGACACATAGAGAGAGGCAGAGGGAGAAGCAGGCTCCATGCAGGGAGCCTGATGTGGGACTTGATCCTGGGACAGTGGGATCACGACCTAAGCCAAAGACAGAAGCTCACCTGCTGAGCCACCCAGGTGTCCCAACATGTTTTTATCTGTAACAGTAAAACAGGAAGAAAAGTATCTTGCTGTACTTATTGACCTAGATCAAAACATGCAAAACATCTCTTGACAAGTCCCCTAGGTCTTACAAGGAAATGATTAGTTGCTGGTGCCTCTGTATCCTTCAGCCACCGGCTTTCTTGATGACACACCCTGGCTCTTGTCAGCACCTGGAGTGGCTTCAACTCTGAAATCTTAAATCCAATCATCCTCTTTGACCACGGCCTTTGATCATAATGATGAAGTCAATGATCTCTTTCTCTCTGAAGTCAATTCTCGCTCTCTCGCTCTTTCTTTAAGGGTCCAATTGCTAACTCATTTCTCAAAAAGGTCCCACGCATATGGGCCAGTGGGTGCCCGGAGGGGGAAATGACAGACCTTCGACCACACAGTGCAGGGTGGTGGAGACTCGACGAGAACCAGCACAGGGAGCCCCTCACCGCCAGTCTTTGTCTCCTTGGGCCACACAAGGCTGTTTGTAATGCCCATTACCTCTCCCTAACAAATGAGCCTGCAATGGGGAGCCACTGTCCCAAGGCAAGGGTCGCTAATGGTGGATGAGAACCGGCTGGATACAGTTGGTGGGTTTGCTCACCCTGGCAGTTACCATGTGACAGTCCCAGCCCCCCACTTCCGGGGGGTGGGGGAGGCAGGTTGGTCCTGTGGCCAAACAGGGTGCATTCATTTCCTAGGGCTGCCACAACAAATTACCACAGATTGAGTGGCTTAAAATGATCAATTATTTCTTGGATCTCTTTTCTTTGAGGCCTTCAGTGCCTCGCTCACTACTTACTGCATCCTTTACCCCTACCATTTTTGCTATTGTAAATATTATCTTAAAATTATAGAACCTAATTATTTGATGCCAGTATATGCAAACCTAGTTAACTTTTTTAGTTATTTTGTATTCAGCAACTTTGTTAAGCATTGCCGCCAATAATTTATATGTGGATTCTATGTGGTGATATTTTTTTCCAATCCATACTCCCTTTGAATGTTTTCTTGTTTATGTTTTTACCATCCTGGTTGGGATGGGCCCTCCAGTACAAAGGTGAATAGAAGAGGTCATCTGTGCTTTTTCTTTCGATTTTTATTTTTTTATTTTTTTTTTAAGGTTGTATTTATTTATTCATGGGAGACACACAGAGAGAGGCAGATACATAGGCAGGCGGAGAAGCAGGCTCCCTGCAGGGAGCCTGATGCGGGACTCGATCCCAGGACCCTGGAATCATGACGGGAGTTGAAGGCAAACATTCAACCACTGAGCCACTCAGGTGCCCCTCTTCTGATTTTAAAGCCAACACACTTAACATTTCTTTACAAAGTATATGTATTAGTTTATTTAAATTGTCTTATGAGTTTAAGGATGATCCTGTCAATTTTTCATTTGCTAATTTTTTAAAGTGCTCTTTTTCCCTACAAATATTGAGAAAATCAAATGGTTTTCTCTTTTAATATTTTCAAGTGGTGAATTAAATATAGCAGTTTTCTTATAATAAACTGATTTTGCATTTCAGGGCTAAGCCTACTTTGGCCTTTTAAATATATAATTAGATATGATATATTATAATAAATATAATATAATATACAAGTATTAAATATATAATATCTTGTTCAGATTTGACATCTATTTTCATGTTTGAGATTTGCCCATAATATTCCTTTCTTATAAGTTTTCCATCTGGTACTGGTGTCAAGCATCATAAAATGCACTATATAATGTTCCTACTTTTTCTCTTTTCTGGAAGTGTGGGTCAAGTTGGAATAAGTTCTTTAAAAGTTTGCTGAACTGTCTAGAAAAACAAGTCTTTGTGAGAAGACTTTGATTATATTCATGGTCAGAGAACTAATTTGGCTTTCCAAGTTAGTTTTCATGAGTTAAATTTCTTTCTGTGAATTTCCCCAGCTCATTAAATTTGAATTTATTGGCTTGTTGTTCATAATATCTTTTTAGAACCTTGTAGTATATGTAGTTATGTGCCTATATTCACTCCTACTAATGTTTTGTTATATGTTCTCTCTTTTCTTTTGATTAATCTTATAAGAGTTTGCCAATTTATTTATTTATTTTGAAGATCCTATTTTTCACTTGATGGGATGAGCACTGGGTGTTATGCTATATGTTGGCAAATTGAACTCCAATAAAAAAAAAAAAAGAAAAAAAAAGACTCTATTTTAAGTAATCTCTGCACCCAGACTTGGCCTTGACTCACGACCCCAAGACCAAGGGTCACAAAGATCTATCGACCTGATCCAGCCAGCCAACCCAATACTTCATTCTTCTAGATCTTGTCCTTTGCCTTGTTATTCTGTGGCTTCACTATAATGGTGTAGGTGTAGCTTTCTTTTTATTTATCCTACTTGGAATTCATTTTAATTCCTAAGTCTGAATCTTGTTGTCCATCAGATCTGGACATTTTCAGCCGTTTTTGTCTCCAAATTTTGCTTCACTCTCATACTCTTATCCTTTTTCTGGAACTCTGATTAAATACATAGTAGATATTCTCTGGCCCCCTAACCCCTGTCATTTCTTCCCCCTCCAGCTAGTTGTCTTTCTGTGTTGAATCTGGGTAATGATTTTAACTCTATCTTGAATCTGCTCTATAAATGTATTTAATTTTCTATTTAACGTATTATAGTTTTAAAATTATGATTGTGTTCACGTTCATTTCTACAAGTTCTATTTGGTGCTTTTCTAAAACTGCTTGGTTATTTTTACAGTCTTTTTATCTTTTTAATCATAATTTTGATGCCCCATTTTATTACTTTAAATATATAATGGAACATTTGTAATTCATAAAACATTTATTTAAATGTAGGTATTTTCAAAACATGTCCATTCTGAAGTCTTTCCAGATCTGTCTATCATTTCTACTGACTTCTGCTCAGGAGTTCTTGTTTTGTCACGTACTCCATGATTGTTGAATGTGGAATCATATTCAATGGAATTTTATCTACAGAAGTTCTTTGCAAACTGAATGAAGTCACTTTCCTCCAGGGAGGAATTTGCTTCTATCAGGAACCTGGGGTCACTACCAATCTGTGACTTTTTAATTTTTATTGAAATATAATCAAAATATAATATCATATTAGGTTCAGGTATACAACATAGTGATTCAATGCTTATGTACATTACAAAGTGATCACCATAATAAGTTTAGTTACCATCTGTCAGCATACAAAGTTCATAGAATATTACTGAATGCACTTCCCATGCTGTTCTTTTCACCTCTGTGACTTATATATAACTGGAAGTTTGGACTTCTAGATCCCCTTCACCCATTTTGCCCACCCTCTGAATTCCCTCTTCTACTGGCAACCATCAGTTTGTTCTGTCTTTGTTTTGTTTTGTTTCGTTTTTTTGTTCTGTGACCCCTTTTTTTTAAAAAAAATATTTAATTTATTTATTCATGAGAGACACCGAGAGAGAGGCAGAGACACAGGTAGAAGGAGAAGCGGGCTTCCCCGCAGGGAGGCTAATACGGGACTCAATCCCAGACCCCCAGGATCACGACCTGAGCTGAAGGCAGACGCTCAACCACTGAGCCACCCAGGTGCCCCATCTCTGTAACCCTTTGAAGATAAATTCTTGGCTGGAGGATTTTTCTGATTCCCATCTTTAGTTATTTTTTAAAAATATTTTTATTTAAAAAAATATATTTATTTATTAGAAAGACAGTGCATGTGCAAGCATAAATTGGCAGAGGGGCAGTGGGAGAAGCAGACTGCCTGCCGAGCAGGGAGCCCGCCAACTCAAGGCTCGATCCCAGGACCCTGAGATCATGACCTGAGCTGAAGGCAGATGCTTAACCTGACTGAGCCACCCAGGCACCCCTGGACTTCCATTTTTATGCAGAGATCTCCTATCAGTTTTAGCTGCTCAGTCAGGTCCTGGGTTTTACCTGTGGTTCCTCACACCTCTTATGACTATTCCAATGAAAACTCAAGGTCACTAAAGAGCAGAAGATGCTCGAAGGGCAGCCAGCAGCTGATATCAATGTCATTTCCTAAGTGATTAGTTTCTTTCCGATGTTTCCAGGATTACCCCTCTTCTGGTTTTACTCCTACCTCAAATGAAGCCACTTGGCTTGTTCTTTCTCATCTTCTTGACCTTTTATCTTTCAAATTCCCTAAGGCTCAGATCTTAAAATTCTTTTCTATCTCCACTCACTTTCTTGATGACCTCACCTAGCCTCATGGGTCTAAATCCATTAATGCACCCATAGGTCTACATTTATATCTCCAGCCCAGGCCCCTGTCCAACTGCCTCCTTGAGTCTTCCCCTTGGGGTACCTAACTGTCTGACCTTTGCCCTCAGTTAGATTTCTTTTCACTTTTCCTCCTCTTAGCTTCTAGTAATGGCAAACTTTTAGTTCTTCTAATTCAGAGTCATCTTTGACTGTTTTTTTTTATCCCACTCCACATTTAATCCATAAATAAATCATATTAGTTTTATCTTGAAAACATATCTAGAATCTGATCATTTCTTATTACCTCCATGACTATCAGTCTCATCCATGCACCCAGAATCTCTCGCCTGAATTATTTCAGCAGTCCTAGTGCTCTGTCTCTGTCATTGCCTCCCTTCAATCTGTTCTCAACCCAGCAGCCAGGGTGGTCCTGTTAAGATGTAATTCAGATCATGTCACCCCTCTGCATACAGTCCTCCAGAGGAAAAGCCGAAGTCTTCACAGTGGTCTGAGGGCCTTGCAATCTGGTTCCCATTACTTCTGTGACCTCATTTCCTACTAGTCTCTCCCCAGCATTCTCTCTGCCTCGACCACACTGGTGTCCTTGCCATTCCATGAACAGATCCAGGCATGTTTCCTCTTCAAGGCTTTTATACTTAACGTTTATTCCACTGGGAGTGCTCTTCCCCAAATCGCTTCCTTACCTCCTTCAGGTGTTCCATATAATGTCACCACTCAGTGAGATATTTCCATTTAAGATGGTTGCTTCTCCCTCCAGTGTCTCGCTACCTTAGATAGACACTTACCAGGCATTCAGTGCATCATCGTCAAGTGGATGGATGAATAAATGCAATGATTAGCCAATGGATAAAGATAGACATATTGAGAACATAGAACTTGAACTGATAATTAAAAGGGGTCAAAGGTTGCTTTCTTTCCACGGAAGAAGGAAAGAAATTAGAAGAAGGAAAATCATGGGTGATTTTGGATAGACCCTAGCTAGAAACATAGCTATTTATTAAAAAACGTTTATCAAATGCTCGCTATTCTCAAATCCTCAAGACAGCTGCAGAGGTGTTCGTTCTTTGTGCTATTCTGAGCTATGGAAAGGGATCTCTTACTTTTTTCCTTCCCTGACCACACCATGATCTCAGTTGCTTTTCATTTTTTTCTACTTTCTGGGGTTTTTAGCTTCTATTTTTTTCATTTTTTGTGCTCAGACCACAATAATTTCATATTAACAAAGATCTGACCATTATCAAAAAGAAAAGAAAGAATAATAAAATAAAAATTACTTTGAGATGTCTGCATACCTAATTAAGTTTTATCAAGCTTATTTCTAATGCAACCATGAGAGTGACCTACCAGGGAGAACTCATCCAGGCTCCTCAGTATATTAAAATTTTTAAAATATTCTCTATTATGCGGCCATTATGATATTATTATTTTCCTGTTCATATAGTGTAGCAAGTATATAATTTTCACTATCTGCAAACTTAAGTGTGCAAAAACTATAAGTTAAAAAAAAAAAAACTCCACTTAATTTCTAAATTGAGTCTTTATTCCACCTAATGATAGGCACTAAAATTTAGTCAACCAGGGGTAAATTCTCCCTGAGGCTGTATCTGAACACGTAGGGGAGGGCTGAGTATTGTCAGTGATTGGAGGGGAGGGGCATCTGGTCCTCCCTGTTCATTGTCTATTCATTGAAGCATTGCTTGAACTGTGTATAGTCACACTATTGTATCTGGCTGTTGGTCCACACACTGGCAAGTTAAACTCAAATTGATTTAGAAGCCCCCCTTCTGGCTCCCTGGTGTTCTCAGTCCCTTGCTCCCTCAGGAAGTAAGAGGGCAAGGGAAAATCTTTAGAGGGTTCCCCCACATCTTTTTGAGGCTGAGACAGACACAGGGGGCCTATCATTTTCCCTCTTTGGCTGCCACACTGTGCTGGCAAAGGTGACATCTACTTGAGGTTTCTCAACTTCCCAGGCTGCTTTTAGGAATCCCAGCCTCCCCTGCTCTCGCATACCTATCTGGAATTTACATCAGTTCCCCTCCTCCAGCATTTGGCTTCAGGGTGGCCACAGAGCAGGGTATAGAGAACTTTCTTCAAGATCTGCATTACCATCTGACTTTCTTGGTCTCCTTTCCTAATTTTCTACTTTAGTCAGTGGAGCTGTAATTCAGTTTTCAGCTGTACTCCTTCCAATCTGTTGTTTATGTCATAAACTTTATGTGCTTCAGTAGGCTTAGTCTATTGAAACCAAAAAACCCAGCTCTTAAAATAAAAACCTTTGGTGGACATGACTATTACTGATGTTTTGAGTCTCATAGGTCAATTTTGAAACTTAGACTTGAGTGTGACTGAGTTCTCTCTCTGTGCATTTTGGTATAATCCTACCATTCCAGGAAACAGGGGTTGCTTCTGATGTAACAAGTGTTTAGGAGTGTGGGTAGCAAAGCACAAAGGGCAATGGAGGGGGGAGGAAGACGGGACAGAACTCCCCTGTGAGTCATAGTGGCTGAGAAATATTGGCCTGGAAGACTCCAATTTATTAAAAAAAAAAATCTCATAAAAAATATGTTGCATCCTCACCCTGCTGTCTCTCTTTGCATGGTCTCAAAATAGATTTTGGTTTATTTATAATTATTGTTCATTTTTTTTTACTTTTTCAGCTTATGAAATAACCAAAAAGTTTGTCCTTATTCATCTGGGATTCTTTATACCAAAGGATATGTCAAGTTGGTCTCAATCTTAGGAAAGAAAAATCTGGAAATATCGTAAGGATATTAACACCATAATCAGTCATTATCTGTATATTTTAAAAATTAACAAAGATTTTTTTTCTCTAAATTTTAATGGATCTCCTGAGAACAGAAAAAAAAAATCATAATGTGGAGGTAAATATATTGCTTTTGGAGCTGATGATTTGATTTTTGGCTTAATTGTCATAAACCTACTAACTCCATAACTCCCTGGGCCTGCAGACAAGTAGAAGAAGGGCCCTTCTGTATCTCTAGTGGCAACCTGGAGAATCACTGTGGAGTTAACCCATAAAATCAGGCATAGGTGGGGCCTTCTTGTTACATTGGGCTATCTCTTGGCAAGAACCTCAGTACTGCCTGGGTACACCTGAGCTCTGGGCAACGCTGTGCATCCCAGTAAGCTCTGGAGGCTCAAAATCCCCCTGCCCTATGAGCTTCCTCTAGCTTCCTCCTTTTCAGATCTGCTGCCTGCAAGGAACAGACCGAGGCATTCATAGCACGTAGGCTCCTCGGAGGGCGGGACTGGGTGGGGGTAGCTGGGAGAAGGGGGAAGCGGAAGAGAAAGCCATTCATTTCATCTTTCATTTTTATCTTGCTCTAGAGGTCTTCACACTTGTCAGTTAAAACCCATTCCTTCCAAAATCAGAGGAGTCAGAATCCTTTCCCAGCAATGTAGTTGGGAAGTAAACTGCCAGTGTGGCAGCATTCTCAAAATTCAATGATTTAGGAGTAAAATAGTGCCGTGTGTCCCTCAGTTTTAAATATTCCTTTAGACATTTTAATTCTTTGGGATTCTCCTATCATTGCCCTTTATTCACTCTCGAAGCCTACTCTTGTGCTCTGATAGCATGAATAACATCAGACATACTTTCCCTATTACCAAAAAAAAAAAAAAAAAGAAAAGAAAAAAAAGGGACAAACGTTACTTTGACTCACATAATTTCAGTAACTGCAAATACCAGAGGAACAGTAACTAAATTAAAAAAAAAAACAACACAAAAAACAGTCACCAAATACCGGATTCACAATAACAGTGAAGGCAAATAAAACTTGCTTTAAATATAGTTCTCCTTCTTCCCCTCTTCCTTTCCTTAATAATAGGATATTTATTGGAGGCAACAAAGTAGGAGCTGACGTTTCCAGAGTGGATAATGTACACAAGACAAATCTCTAGTTTCAGCGTAGAAATGTGTGGTCTGACTACAACCTTTCGGAAGGACTCAATAGCTCAAGATAAGAGCTCATACTTCAGAACCAGTGAAAGCAAATGAAAAAACACAACAATGACAAAGCAAATACAGGAAGAAGCTGCCTTTAGCTTATTATTTGGAGGATACAGATTTGGTATCATAAGAAAATCGAAAAAAGGACACCTGAAGGGGACTTATCCTCCATGCACAGAGACATGTTTATGATGCAACCAGAACTGCTCCATCCCCAGATGTCTGGAGCTGGGTCTGGACATCTGTTTTTAATAGTTTCCAGGCATGCCAGTGGGAACATGATCACAAGTGGGTTGACTGTGAGTTTTACAAAGGAAAGAAAAAAAAAAAAGAAATAGCTAATAGATATTCCATAGAGTTTGGGTAGTTTTTCATTTTCACGAACAACTCTGAGAGTGTGATGATGAGCTCCATCTAATCTGGGCACCCGGTGCTTTGTTAAAAGGGGTGTCCTGTAAAACCTCCCACTGTGTTCACAAAGAACACTCATTTAAAAATGTTTTTGTTTCTTGACATAGTAAGATTACCAACTGTTGCGTAGATGTAGAAAGAGATGTAATCCGTATTATGTCATTTAACTAAAATGCTTGTCAGCTGACCCTCTTAACGTCCTGGTCAGCACCCTCAAAGCATCCCCTTCTTCACACTATGGAAAGGTGAACAAATCCGTTAAAAATACACAGGAGTGAAGTGGCCTCAAGCGGGGTTCAGGTGACAGTCCAGGCCTTACTGTGCTGGACTCTGCTGTAGGCATGGCCCCAGCAGGTGGCTAGCTTCTAGGCACCCCGCAGACTCTGCTCTTGGTTATTTTCAGAGTGGGTCAGAAAACCTCAAGGCCAGCAAAACAGAGGTGGCTAATGCCAAACCTGTGGGGGTTTTCCTCCCCCTTTCCTCTGGGGTCAAACTTATATCCAGGCTAAAAATAAATGCAGGAAGAAAGGGAAGCAAGTCCATCAGAAAGAAGAGAGTGAGGAATTATGTTTGAAATGTCCTCGTGCATTATGCATTTCACCTGCATTCTTCCTATAATTTTTCTCATCCATGTCTATAGTAAAGATTTTCTAAGTTATCATTTTACCTAAATCAGCCTCAAAAGGACAATAGAAACAGAAAAAATCGGCATCTTGAGATTTGTCCCCATTGATTCTCTGAAACATTGAATAGAATGCATCATTTAATTTTCAATAGATAACTCACATGGTACAAAATTCAAAAGTACAAAAATGTGTCTGTGGGTAAATGTTCTTCTTACCCCGTTTTTCTGGCAACTACTTCTTTCCTGAGGCAACTGGTTACTTGTGGATTCTTTCAGAGATATTCTGTGCATGTAAATGTCATTTAGACTGGTCTTTTTGCTTTTTTCCTGGCAGAATGGAGTGATGCTGAGACATTTATGTAGATAATTTTGAATCCTAATCTGTTATTGAAACATTCAGCAACATGCAGCAGCAGGTATGTTTCAAAGCCTAGAAACGTGCTCAATAATGCTAATAGTGGGCATAAGAGGAGTCCATGGTATAGTCTCTGGCCTCAGGAATTTATGAGCTTAACAGTGAGAAAGATCATATGCATATGCATATGCATGTAAATATGCTGTACTGAACAGTACTGAACATAGTGCATTACAATTTCCTTCCTTTGGACTAAGAGAGCCTTGAAAGCCGACTCTTTCCAGATCTGTAATCTTGCATGGTGCCTGACACCTCAGAGGTCTTCAGTAAATGATTGTTGAATGGAAGCAAGGATTAATGAATCAATGGAGAGAGCTCAAGAAGCCATGGCAGTCCTTGGGAGAGGAGTGCATACCTATGGCTTGGACTGGGTGGTGATCATGAAACAGACAGTAAAAAGCACTTAGAATTCTGAAAGTCTACCTCGGGAGGAGGGCAGGTTCCATGGAAAAGGTGGCATATGACACTAAAGCCCAGGAGGAGGGAGGATGGAACCCATTCCAGGTGAGGCAGAGTGGGCGAGCAGCAAAAAGCAAAGTTACAGCAGCAAGAATACTCAGGTTGCCACAAAGACCAATGAGGACATGGGCTTGATGCAAGCAGAGTCTTCCTTTTGGGGTGTCTTGAACATTTGGAGGAGGCACGATGAGATGGAATTGTTACAGAACATCAGCAAAGGGATTCGAGCTTTATCTCAAAGGCCCTAGAAAGTGAAAGGTTTTTGAGCTTGGCGATGCTTAGGAGGAGTAATTGGATAAACTAGGAGCTGGGAGACTGGCTAGGTAGGTATTGTGATATTTGAGGCATCGTGCATTTGAGATCCTTGTTGGAAATGAGGGCAGTTCTCACAATGGGAAAGGAAGGATGGATTTAAAAATATTTGAGAGGGCAGCCCGATGGCTCAGTGGTTTCGTGCTGCCTTCAGCCCAGGGCCTGATCCTGGAGACCTGGGACTGAGACCCACGTCGGGCTCCCTGCATGGAGCCTGCTTCTCCCTCTGCCTCTCTCTCTCTCTCTCTGTCTCTCATGAATAAATAAATAAAATCTTAAAAAAAATTAAAAGAATATTTGAGGATGTGTACCATGTGCATCTGATGATTGATGGGACTGTAGGGGAGAAGGAGAGGGACGATTGAAAGAGAAACCATGATTATGCCACCAATTCAATACCCTCGTATTTACTGAATGCCTACTACGTTCAAGGTCCTGCCCAACCCACAGAGTGGATCCCTCGAGTACACAACCCAACTCCACCAAGAATCAAGTGGATAAAACATCCTTACTGGGACACTAGTTAACAATAAGCACACTCCAAGTATCAATCACATTATGGGCATATCATATTTACTTGGATTTTTTAAAGGAAAAAAAAAGCTGAAAAATACCCTTGAAATTGGATGATGGTTGGATGACGCTCAGAAATGATGAGTCTGCAAGGAAGATACTGATTTTGTCAGGCCATCCTCCCACCGCCCCCCCAACCTCATTCTTTGGCTCTGACATGCTCACAGTCATCCCAAACCCTCGATTTTGCGCTCCTTGGCTGGGGCTCCCCAGACTTGTTTGCTCATAAATCCGGTGCTCTTTTAGAACTTGTGGTTTGTAAAAGATTGATGGCTGGTGTCATGTATCCTTTCCCAGCCCACCCTCCGCGGTCCTTCCATACTGGTATATAATCGTGACACACCAGAAGCCACAGAGAGGACTGGGAGGGTTGACTTGTTAACAAAGAAATTATAGCTGCAGAGTGCAAATGCCATTCAGAGCCCGGGGAACACTCCACTTGGCATTTGATCGGAGTCCTTCATAATCTGCTTCAGTCAGATTTAGTTTTATGAGTTCTTTTTTGTTGTTCTTTTGGGGGAGTCCAAAATAAACCACTTTGGGATGAACTCCCCTCTCCAAACCTCCTTTATTTCATACACACACACACACACACACACACACACACACACAATCCTCACACACCATAAATATGTGCCTTTGGCGTTTGGTTGTCTCTAACAAAAAGCAAAGATTGCCCCAGAACGTGACATGATTTAAAAAACAGTTAAAAAAATTTGGAGAAGCCTGAACAAAAACAAGAAAGAAGAAAGGAAGAAGAAACACTCCCCCTTAATCAAATCCTTCATTTCCCCTAGAGCAAGCAGTTCTTAATTATATTTAACAGACACAACAATGTGCCACAAGCTGGTCCAAACAGCTGTGGGAAGGCTCCACTTTGCGGCGGGCAAGCTGGGGGAGGCCGGGGCCCACCGGCCCATCAGCACCGGCCCTGGAGTGGGCTCCTGACTGTCCCCGACTTGGGTCCCTGGCCATCATGGGGTGGGGTGGGGGGCCCATGGCCACAGTTCGTGCTCCCCGGAGCTGGAGTTTTCCATTGGTGTTCTCTTGCAACCAAATATTTCAACTGGGCTTTCAGTGGGCCCTTCCAGATCTGTCATCTACACTATTTTTACTAATAGTTGACTGTGGATGGATTGGCATTTCCGTGAGTTCCCTCTTTGGTCCAGAAACCTGCTGAACTTGTCTCCAGCTGCAGAGCTGTTTTGTTCTCTGAACCTGTCACTTCACAACAGGTTTGTGGACAGACACAGGAGCGCCCACACGCCACGATCTTCCCCTGCATACCCACCCCCGATGCCAGTTTCCATTCTGGGAAATGCGCTTGATTCCTTGGCTTTACCTGGGCGGGCTTTTAGGTTAACAAAAAATGAGGGCATGCAAAGGGGAACGACATTTAAAAGTGAACGTTACTGCCTTGTTTACTAGATATTTTTCAGCAAGAAGATTAAACTTTGTTTTCTATCGCATTTCTTGATCTTTCTTTATCTATTGTATGTAACCACAACCAAATTGTGCTATGGAAAAAAACACATTCCATAATTTGGGTTTATTAAATTTCCCATCATCTTCCTTTTATGTTTCTTTCAACAGACATTTTATCATCCCAGAGGATCTGAGACATTTTCCCATGTAAATACGCATCTAAATCACCAAATTATCCATTCTCGTTTCTTCCCATGAACTGTTTCTTACTGATTTCTTTCTTTTCAACATATAAAATTGTACTAAATTACCACTTAAACTTTACATCACTGACTCGGTTGTGTTTTTCGTCGTTAACTGATCAACTTCTTACATATTGACTTCATATCATTAGAACTTTCCTTCGGGTCTACCAGTACTTTCTGCATTAGGCCATGCGCAATGTTAAAGATGGAATTTTTGTTTTCAGTTTGTTCTTCATAGATTTTTCACCACTAAATCCATCTTGAGTGATGTCTCTAAAATGCTGTTTAGCACACTGATTTTCCCTCATTATTTCTATTGGCTTAACAGGTAGTCAAAGATGTTTTTCTTTGCTGCTGTATTAAAGACCCATTACAAATTAATAATGAGAGTAGCAGCAAATTTCCCCCTAATATTTTCTCAATCTTCCACTGATTGAACATTATTCTGCACATACGCCAATTCCATTAAAAAGCTTTTCCACTCCAATGTAAACAGTGTTCTATTAATAGCAAGGATGTTAGGGCTGTGGCTTAGGGCCTTAGGCTCCCATTATATTATTCAATCTAGCTGTGCCTCATCCTGTATGAGTGAGGGGACGTACGGGTGAGCTACTTTAACTCTCTCTTTGCTGTCTTTGAAAATAAGGAAGATGATTTTAAATAGAGACACAGCCTGGAGCAGTGGAAAGGGTACTGGACTAGCCCTGGAGACCTGGTACTTGAGACCTAGCTCCAGCATTTGCTGGCTGGGTGGCCTTGGGCACATTGCAGAGCCTCTGCTCACCCCTACACTCTCACCCCTGTGTCCTCATCTGTAAAACAACTGAATAGAATTATACAATTACAAATGTTCCTCCCAGCTCTGAGAGGTACTGGATCTGTTCTTCAAACTCTCCATGCAGGTTTAGCTGTCTTCACCCAAATTGCTTTAACTCATCACCTTGACCTAGAGAGTCTCAACCCTGGCTGCGATTAGAATAACCCTGTGGTGTTTTTGAACCCTTGATGGGTCAGGCATGTGTGAAGTTCCAATGTGGTTCCAATGTGCAGCCTGGGCAGGTAACCAGCTCCATTACCTGCCGCACCAGGATTGAAATTCCTGACCTTAACTACTTTTCTTCTCTTTGAAGAACTTCATGATTTTTGGAGAAATCTTTTGAGTTCGACAGTAATTTGAAAAAAAAAAAGAAGGTGGTTGTAGTCTTTAATTAACAATGTCTTTGTGACTCCTGTATGAAGGGCTATAAGACCCTGATAAGGTAAAACATAATCGGGTCAAAAGAGAATTGGAAAATGAACTCAAAGGGGGTACAAATCCTAGCTGCCTGATGTTCCTCTTCTTTTTGCAATGGGATGGATATCAGCTGGTGAAGGTGTGGTCCCTCATGAGTTAGTCGCTGGCCTGTAGCCTCTAGGCTGAGGAGGTAGGGCACTGGGCTTCCATCTTCAGCTGTGGGTCCAACTTCCTTCATTTAGGGATTAGTTGGGAGCCCTGGAGTCCTGGAACGCAATCCCATCCCTAGTGTGCTCTGGGGTCAAGGCAGCTCTGCTGGTCTGTGAAACGACAGGGTCCTCCTCATCCTTGGTCAGGACCAGAAAAGGCCAGGGAAGGACAACCATCTTGTGTTCCAGCCTTCAGATGTGCTCATCCATTCTGGAGCTGCGCTATTGTGTAGAGGAAGACATCAAGTTTGAGAAGCTCTTCCCTAGAGAAGCTCTCCTATAGCTTATAGCAATGGACAGTGCTGTGGGGAAAATTAGTTCTTTTCCTTTTCTTTGTTCTTTTAGGCTATCATCTTTCTTCTCTACCCTCTTCTTCAAGTTTATAGTTTATTTTATTTAAAAAAAATAGTGAATTCTAACCATTGAAAACCTGGAAAATACTAGTCCCCTACCAAAAAAAAAAAAAAAAAAAATCCCCATATTAAAAAAATCATCACTGTTAAAAGCTTATTTTCTTCCAGTCCCTTTGTGCTATTATTTGTTTTTTATTTTTTGCAATACTGAACATATAACTCATTACTTCTTTTCTTGTAACATCAAAAAATAAAAATTTTTCCATATTATTGAAAACTGTTCAGAAACATTTTCTTCAGTGAATGATATGTCATCAGGTAAATATAACATAATGCACTTAATATTTTCTTAGTATAGTGAGCATGTTTCCAATTTTTTGTGTTTATAAATAACACTTAGAGAAAGTGAACAAAAGCTTTAAAAATCTAGGTAATGGGAAGGTAGTGTAAATGGAATACTAGTCTTAATATTTAAAGAACTCATATGATTGAAAGTGACACTCCAATTAAATAAAAAATTGGCAAAGAATATGAATGTGCCAATTAATTGCACAGATGAAGAAATATGAGAAACCATTAGATATATGAAAAATGTTCATATCTAGGGGTGTCTGGGTGGCTCAGTCTGTTAAGGATCTGCCTTTGGCTCAGGTCATGATCCCAGGGTCCCAGGATGGAGCTCCTAGTTGGGCTCCCTGCTCAGTGGCAAGTCTGCTTATCCTTCTCTCTCTGCCCCTCCCCCTACCACTTGTGCTCTGTCTCGCTCTCTCAAATAAATGAATAAATAAAATCTTTAAAAAATGTTCATATCTACTAAAGACTAAGAACTGACAAGTAAAAAGTGAACAAGATATTTTTTAACCTATTAAATTAATCCTACTAAAGATTTCAAAAAAGTAATATTGGTAGGCAGTAGTACTATGGGAATTATCAGATATCCTTAGGAAGAAAATAAATTGATAAGACATTTTCTGGAAAACTGTTTGAAAATATAAGTCAAAAACTTAAAACTGTATACTTTTTCTTAGGTATGTGTCCCCCAAACCAGAAAGTTATGTTCTTAGAAAACGGAAGCTCAGAGGTCCCTGGGTGGCTCAGTCAGTTAGGTGTCTGCCTTGGGCTCAGGTCATGATCTCTGGGGTCCTGGGATCAGTCCTGAGTTGACTCCTTGCTCAGCAGGGAGCCTGCTTCTCCCTCTCCCTCTGCCCTCCTCCCTCCCCCTGTGCAGTCTCTCTCAAATAAACAAATAAAATCTTAAAAAAAAAATAAAAAAAGAAAACAGAAACTCAGACAGAAATTTATGTATAAAGTTGTTTATGGTGTCAGTAAATAAAGTAATTAAAAGCAGAGGCAAACTAAATGGCCATAGACATTTACATGCTATAATACCGTGCAAAACATAATTAATGGAAAAAAATTATGAATAAATAAATGAAATCTAAAAAAAACTTTAAGAATGGAAAAAATCTATAATATTAAGTAAATGCAGCATGAGACAGAATTATATAATGGGATTTTATACATGCATATCAAAATGACTGAAAGGACATACTGATTATCTTGATTATTATGGGTAGTTATAAATTTTGTGATGTTTACCTGTGTTTACAATGAGACTGATGTTCAGAGATGGCTTTCTGGTGCCAGTCCTGGCCCCATCACTTACTGTTCAACCTTAAGCAAGTTACTGAACCTCTCTGTGCCTTGATTTCTTCATCTGTAAAATGGGATAATAATAGTACATCTACTTAGTAGGATTTTTTTTAAGGATAAGTGATTTAACCATATTAATATTTAGGCACAAAGTAAGTACTCAAACGTGTTAACTATTCTTAATTTTTTTTATAATCAGAAAGATATTTTTAATTATACAATCTGTCCCTGTCTTAAAGAACACTGTGGTAAGCATTTCTCTCCTATTCTAAACTATTTCCTTCCAATAGATACTCAGAAATAATATCATTATACTAGATTCTGATGATTTCTGTTGAAATTCTTTCCAAAGCCAGATATTTCCATGCCAGAAACACACGGCATTGATGGTTTTAGCGAACTCTTACTGAGTATTGCTATTCAAAAAATAACTGTGTGATAAGAGAAAATGGCTTATATTTTTAAGTTTTAATAATTTGTGAGGTTGATAATTTATGCTTATAACTGCTAAACTTTCTCATGTAAAATTATTTCCATCTTTAACCTGTTTACTTATTGGTATCTTAGTGTTTTTCTTATTGAGTTGTGTGAGTTCTTCATATGGTAGAAATATTAACCATCTTTCTGACATAGCAGCTCTGAATATTTTTCCCATTTGTGGATTTATAACTATTTTCTAGTTTGAGATAAGGAAGTTTAAATACTGTGTTGTCAAATGTATCCATCTTTTGTGTTGCAAATTTTGCCGTTGCTTTTAAATTGAACAACTTCAGATGGGAAGATTTTTTTTTCTATCACTTCTTTTATTATTGATCTATAACTGAAATACATGTTATGTTGGTTTCAGATGAAAAACAGATCGATCTTAATCTATCCCTTCCCTACCCCCCTTGCTCCCAGCAACCACCAGTTTGTTCTCTGTATTTAAGAGTCTGTGTAGATTTTACTTGTTTGTTTGTTCATTTGTTTTGTTTTTTGATTCCACATATAAGTGGAATCATATGGTATTTGTATTTCTCTATCTGACTTATTTCACTTAGCATAATACCCTCTAGGTCCAGCCATGTTGTCACAAATGGAAAGATCTCATTCTTTCTTACGGCCGGGTAATTCCATTGTGTACATATCCCACATCTTCTTTCAGATGGGGAGATTTTTGATATAATTCTGTATTATTAGCTCTAAAAAGCTATTCAGTCTAGAGGGACTGGCACTTTCCTTATTCTGAAAGGTATCTTCTACTAACTAAAGTGACTGACCAGGAGGCACTAGTGAGCTCACTCTACTAATCAGGCTGAAAAATTTCTTGAAATTCCAGATTGCTGGGCAGAATCTGGGATAACAGCCTTCCTTGCCCCCTTCAAAAGACAAAAACCACAGATCCCTCTCACTAATCACTAGGCAAATCTTGTCCCCAGGGTTGGCGAGCCCTGGCTGAGGCCACAGTGACCTACACATTTCCAGATTAAGATAGAAAATATATAGTGTACCTCCTTCACAGTGCTTTGACCAAGTGGCACCGTGAAGCCCCCTGGCACAAATTGTCACACATGACACTTCTGAGGTCCTATGAAAAATGAATGGGCCAACTATTTTAGGTGGAAGCCTACTGACAAGAGTTCAAGTCAGCCTATATATATGCGTCAAGTTTTTTTAGGGAAGCCAAAGTAGAGTATTGAAGACCAAAATCTTACAAGACATGACAAATGCAACAACTCAGAAACAAAAGATAGGAAATTTGGGTTTGAAAGTAGCCCACTGATATTTTTGTGTGGACTTCATGTTGGTTTGTATTTTGGTTTCTCAGTTTCTTCATTTGCTGTCTCCATGCGTCTCTCTCTAGTTGTCATTTCCTTCAGAGGTGTTCTGAATCTTCTCTGCCAAGTGATAGTGAATGTGTGTATAGAAAGCAGCCCTTGCCAAAATACGAGGTCATCTACAACAGCAAAAACATTTCTTACTTCATCAGCGTCTAAAGAAGTAGCTACTCACCTGGACATTTTAATGCAAACAAAGAGGCTTTCACTAAATGTTGACCTTGTGCCTTTCTTTGTAATGGGATGCTTTCTCTAATTTTTCTCTTTTCTGACAGTTTTTCACTAGACTATATGAGCAAACTTTATCTTTTCTTAGTCATCTTACATGGTAATAACAACACATTACCAAAAAAAAAAAAAAAGTCTAGCAAATATTTTTTGTCTTTAAATAGTCTCCCCTGACACACTCATGCATCTCTTTGATGGCACCATGTGGGATAACTCTGACATCCAGACCGTCAGAAATGAATGGAAGCTGACAACATGCTTTAACCTAAATTGTAAAGACTCTTCTCTGGCTATTCAAGTCAAAACCAGAGTTTACATAACCACCTAACATGGTTTCTGGTTATGTAAAATGTGACTGAATATCTGGATCCTGGATCAAAAGCTTCCTCCACATGAATGGTTTAGTTAGGGGGGAAAAAACCCCAAGACTGAACTGTGCCAATGAAAGCATGGATCATTTCACATTTTGCTTTGTGAAAGAGCAGAAAGTAAAGACAAATGAGGAATATGCATGGGGCACATCAGAACATCAGGTCAGTGGAAAAAATAAGCCTGGAAAATGTGGGGGAGAGAAGCAAATGACTCAAAGGAAAGTCACGAGTACCTGGCAAATATTCAAGGCAAGTTGAACAATAGGAATAGAGAGATGCTTGACAATAACTCCAAAGCATACATTCCGTTCCTCGGGTGTTAATTGAGCATTTACTAGGAACATTGCACCTTCTAGGTCCGAAGTGCTGAGTATGGAGAAGATACGGAGAATAATGTGTTTCTATCCTTGATTTAAGAGCTTATAATGGGTCAAAACCACAAAGCCTTCACAGGGGATTAGAAAACATAGGAAGAGTGTCCAGTTGAATATTATAACACTATGATGTAATCATTAAATGACAAACATAGAGGGGAATAAACATGACTATCACAGGACAGGGAAGATAGAGCCTCATGGTGAATCTGAGATGGGCATTGAAATAATGAGGCCAATTTGGCAGATAGGGATACACACCAGGCATCTCGGGGAGGAGTATAGGCAAGGCAAAGTTTTAAAGATGGGGACAAACAGTGTAAGTCTGTGTGCATGGCTAAGGGACCCACCTTGCAGGGCTGAAGGATGCGTGATGTGGCCAGATTAAAGATGATGTCTAGTGATAGAATGAAGGGCTTGACCATGGAGAGATTGGCAACTGAAATAAAAAAGTCATACTTGTAGTAACACCTGACATTTCTTAAGGGTATAATGTTTGTTGAATGATGAAAACTGAGCAGAAAAGTGAAGTAAAAAAACAAACAGGTGCTTGTTGCTAATAAGAGTCTGTGGACATGGAATGCATCATGTAATCAAGGGCAAACCATTAACTTCTATGGGCCTCAGTATTCTCAACTGTAAAATGGGACTAATGACCTATGTAATAGGGCCATTAAGACAATAAAATGGGGATAAAATATGAAAGTGCTTATAAAATATAATGCAAATATAAGTTATTAGGGCAGCACTTTGGGGAATGTAAGCAGCAGAGACTTTGAAGTTGGATAACCTTGAGCAAAAATTCTTGCTCCTCTACTTACTAACTTTTTGCCCTTGGGCAAATTATTTAACTCCCTTAAATTTTAACATTTAAAAAATTGGGGATAATAATATCTATCTGCAGGGCTGCTGTCGTTAAGCCAAAAACATAGACCATACCTGCCATACCTGCCATAAAACAAGCTCTTAACACAAAGGTAAGTATCATTATAATTCAGCCCTTGACAGAGGTAGCTGGCTTGTTACAAGGAAGATTTGTCCAGTGGCTTTGTGTGAATGTAAGGAAATTGAACAGAAGTTAGATAACCTGTTTTAGATGGTTGCGTTTGGAGAGTAAGATAGGCTAATACGTATCCCTTAAACAACTGGATCAAGGGGACATCACAGCACAGTGATTCCAGAATTTCTATGTGAGGGGCTCAGGATGGCAATTTAATTATAAAAAGGGAGAGTGACATTGAAGACTTGCCTTGAACTTGCTTTCACATGGAAATCGTGCACACTTATTGGTGGGAGACTTGGGAAGCTGACAAAGATTATGGGAATCTTAAAGCTCCCCCAAAGACACTGTTGGTCATTGGGCACATCTAGAACAGAAATGCGCAAAGAACAAACAGGAGACCTTTCACTTACTGGGAGTAGACTGAGTCAATGTGTGTCTGGTTACCATCCAAATGGTATCTAAGAGCTGGATAGCGCTGAGATGCTCAGGCAGTGGCTCCTCTGGTTCTTTACTCTTCTCCCCTATTATGATCTGTCAAAATGTTCCTGGTTTCTGTGCTTCCACTGGCAGGTTTTTGAGATTTCTCTTAGATGTTAGATCTCCTGGATGACTTTTCTAGTCTCTCACCTTATTGGTTCTATCACATGTACATTCTGCAAGAGTTCTTCAATTTTATTTTTGGAAAACGTAATTTTATTTTTAATCTAAGAAATCGTGCTTCTAATTCCTCTCAAATCATATTTCTTATTCCGTATTCTTTTCCCCCATAGCTTCCCATTGTTATTTTCTTAGATCTCTCTTTGTGATAATTGGACTTTTAGTAAGTGTCTCTTCTGCTTTTGGAATTTTCTGTTTCCTCTAGGTTATCTTGCTTAGCTCTCTTAGTCTTTGGTGCTGCTATGTAGTCTCTCTAGACCTGGTGGTCTTTGGTTGTGTGTTTGCATTTAAGAAAGAAGCCTTAGGTAGTTGATTTGGTTTCCTTGCACTGCCGTGCATGTACATATACACATACCCGCATACCAGTTCTTCCCATTGGAAAACTGGCATACTTCACTTTGTGGGAAAGGTCTTACTCAGAGGTACCAACCAGTCCCCATGGTGGAAGTATTAGCTTTCTTCAGGTAACTTGTTCAGTGGCTTTGCCAAAGTGTTGCAGATATTTCACTTTAAGGATAATCTGCCACCTGAACATGAAGGGGAAAGATGGGAAGGATGGGAATTTGGACTGGGGTGTGTATGCAGTTTGGAGATATCCTATTAATCTCCCCCTCTCTCACCTGGGGAAATTCTGCTGACTCTGAGCACAGAGCCCTCTATAGGGCAGACTGCATGCTAACCCTGTCCTCCTCCCTTAGAGGATGTGGCTTCCGCTACTCTTTTGTCTGCCTGCCCTTTATCCACTATTTATGTTTAAGAAATTTGTTGAAACTGGTTGAAATCTTTCCTTTGTTGGTGACTGTTCTTCTATTCTCTTTCTCTCTTTTTAAAAATTATTAATTTATTTATTCATGAGAGACCCAGAAAGAGAGAGGCAGAGACATAGGCAGAGGGAGAAGCAGGCTCCCCAAAAGGAGCCCGATGTGGGACTCGATCCTGGATCCTGGGATCACGCCCTGAGCAGAAGGCAGATGCTCAACTGCTGAGCCACCCAGGTGTCTCCTTCTATTCTTTTTTACAGAAGGTTACTTTTTGTACCTCCATACTTTTCTTTGGGGTAGGTGGGGACGGGGAGGTCTTGGGAGGGACTAGGGCAGGTCCAGTTGCATGGTTCACATTTTGAACTGGAAATGCTACAGGAAGTATTTTCCATCCTAAAGTGCAGCCTTGTCAAGGAGGTGTGTCATTTTTATTTCACAGAAGACACAGAGGGTCAGTTTGATTAAGCAAGTGATCTTAAAGTCACATAGTTGGCAAATGATTAAACTGGGATTTCAGCTGGTTACAACACTTTTTTTAAAAAAAAGATTTTATTTATTTATTCATGAGAGACAGAGAGAGGCAGAGACACAGGCAGAGGAGGAGCAGGCTCCATGCAGGGAGCCTGATGCAGGACTTGATCCCAGGAGTCCAGGATCATGCCCTGGGCCGAAGGCAGGCGCCAAACCACTGAGCCACCCAGGGATCCCCTGGTTACAACACTTCTAATACTCTCATTTCTCCCTAAAGGGAGGATCCGAAGAAATCATTTCCTCAAGATACGTAAGAGTTACTCTTTCACTGAGGTTATTGGAAGACAAGGCTGGGCCTCAAGAGAGATAGAAGATGGGGAATGTGTGGGTGGGCTCCACTGCCAAAAGAGTTGAGTGTTATCCTGACCTTCCTGCTATCTACATGGCCTTTGGCCTGTTTCTTTATCTAGAAATAAGAAGAACTGACAATCTAGTCGTTATCATTTCTTTTACATAGAATATTCTAGAATTCTCTTGAGTTTTGTTGCAGCTTCCGAGAATTTCCTAACTGTTGGTTTCCAAAAAAAAAAAAAAAAAGAATCTCCCTTTTCTCCATGAAGCAATTGGCAACAAAAAAATTAAAAAAAAAATCAGGACAAAGCAGAAAGATACTTAGAGAAATGTAGGAAAAGCTTGAATTCTTGGTAATCAAAAGGCATTTGATCATTTAAGTACCTACTGTGCAAGGTACTGCATGCCTTGGGATCCCATTGCTTCTTCAGTGGGGACAGTGGCGGATTTCCCATGAAGCTTTTGGAAAACGTAAACTTCTGGGCTCCTGACCTGCACAGGCTACTTTCAAAATTATATTTTTAATTTTGTGTTCTGAGAGAGGGACCTCAAGTGGTATCAACATCAGGGCCCATGAAATCTGCATCTTCCCACAGTTAGTGAGAGCATGGTGTGGCAGGGGTGGAGAGAGAGTATCAGCTTCCCTGTGGTGTGGTGGCCTGATACAGCAAAGCACAGAAGGAAACAGGAAACCGACAATTATCTGGTGTGATTTGTGGTGATAGCCAAGTTAGATAATTCAGATGCCATGTCCAGTTCAGTCTTGATTGATCTCTGCAGACCATTTCTCTACTGCAATGACTAACTCAACTTCCTTTTCAGGAGACCAGGTTTATACTGAAGTCAATAGGCTGCCCTCACCTGGGCAAAACTGGGAGGGGTCTGCAAGGAGCCCATATCTTCTTTATTTTGGGAAAATGTGCTGAAAGCTGAGAATCAACCAGGATTGTTTAAGTTGGAAATGTAAAGGAGAAGTCCTCTGCATTTAGTTGTTCCTGGCCCATGGGATTGGCTTAGCTGAAATGTGGTAGGATATTTTCTCCTGGTAGATTACAAGTTTCACAAATGCCTCCCATGCATCAGCATTTTCCAAATACATCTCTGCTTACAGTGAGGTTGAGACAATGAATTTCACTCAAGAAATTCCAGTCATTTGGAAAAGAAATCCTTAGGAGATTTGCTAGAGAATTAGAAAGGGTGCAAAGTAGATCAAAATATGTATCAGCATGTGCAAAAATCATCATACTCCATGCCTGGGATGTAGGATGATGATAACCAAGACAAATATGGATGTAAAGGTAGTAGGCTTTGTACAAAGCCATGCTGAACAGAGTTTGTTTTTCAGCTTTTTCTTAGCTAAACCACAGCTAATGTCAAATATTAAGACCTTAAGACAATGTTTCAGGGATATTTTTACTTTAGGGCTTGGAGAAATCACCCACGACCATCTGTGAGTGCCTGCATTGCCAGTGTCTTCTTTAGGAATCTTTTGGTTATGGGTGTCAGAACACTGAAGCCAAATCAACTTATGCATAAAGGTAATTTATTGGCTCACAGAATTGAAGGGTGTAGGGCAGCAGACTCTGATGGGTTTTCAGCAGCTCAAACAATGCCATCAAGATGGGATTTTCCTATCTCCTCTTACAGTCTTTTCCATTAGTGGGCATTAGTAGTGGCTGGATGGTACAGTAGCCTCGTCCAAGTTTAGCCACTTGAGGTACCAAGTTCAGGTGATGCTATGGAAATAATTCAGAAAAGATTTTGTATTGTAAAATATATGAGGACTCTACATGGTGAAAGTTGTAGAAAATCCTAGTCAATTAGTCTCAGCAGGAAGAGAATGTATTGGCTCACATTACTGGAAGTCCATGGAGGGTTTGACTTTGGGGGCAGCATCTTTTAGAGGTCAGACAGTGTCTAGAAGATTCCCTCCTTGGCTGTGCATTGTGGGAGTGCCAGCTGCCTCCCCAACCAGGCTCCTAACATGGAATAAGATGGTTGCAGTGACCTACACTCCACATACTCACACTATCAAATCTAGAGGAAGAGTGAAACCTTTTCTTTTGTTGTGTTCCTGTTATCCTTGAATAAATCATTTTGTTGGGCTGATGGTCTATCTTGATGGGAGCAAGCCTATCATAATCTATCCCTGGAACTGAGCCCACCCCTGGAGATAATGCCACCCAAACCACCCAATTGAAAATGGCACTCTGGGAGCTCTCAGGTGGCTCAGTTGGTTAAGTGTCTGCCTTTGGCTCAGGTCATGATCCCAGGGTCCTGGGATCGAGTCCCACATCAGGCTCCCTGGTTGGTGGGGAGTCTGCTTCTCCCTCCACCTTCCCCTCTGCTTGTGCTCTCACTCTCTCTCAAATAAATAAATAAAATCTTTAAAAAAAAGAAAAGAAAGGAGACACCTGGGTGGCTCAGTGGTTTAGCACCTGCCTTCGGCCCAGGGTGTGATCCTGGGGTCCCCGGATCGAGTCCCATGTCGGGCTCCCCTTGAGGAGTCTGCTTCTTCCTCTGCCTGTGTCTCTGCCTTTCTCTCTCTCTCTCTCTATCTCTCTCTCTGTCTCTTATGAATAAATAAATAAAATTTTAAAAAAGAAAAAAGAAAGAAAGAAAATGGTGCTCTGTAACCAGAAGGAGGGGGCATGGATATTGGGCAGCAAACAGATGCCTGCTATTAAGCAAATGACCATGACAAGGGCTATATTTTGTTAACGATCAGACAGTAGCAGAGGGGGGAAAAAAAAGGCAAAGATAAGATGTATTTAGTCAGGATTCTTCAGAGAAATAGAACCAATAGAGGCCATATATATAAATCCTGAAACGAGATTTATTATAAGGAATTGACTTACCTCGATATGAAGGATGAGTAGTCTCATGATCTGCTCTCTGTAAGCTAGAGCCCCGGAAATCTGGTGGTACAAATTCCAGTCTGAAGGCCTAAGAACAAGAAGAACTGACAGTGTCAGTTATAATCCAAGGGAAGAGAAGATTGATGTCTCAGTTCAACTAGTCAAGCAGAGAGAGAATTCAAACTTCTTTCACTTTTTTGTTCTGTTGGGGCCCTCAGTGGTGGGAGGAGGAGGATTAACCATCACAGAGGAGAAGGGACAAGGGGCAAAAATGAACATTTATAAAGTGCTTACTATATCAACTAAGGATCAGGCATTTTGAAATCCTCCCCAAAACCCTGCTAATAGAAGAGATGAAGCATCACACCCAAGAACACATAGCCAGAATTGATGGAGACAGCATTCAAACACAAGACTGCCTATCTCAAAGCCCGTCAGTAATGCTTTACTGATGTAAGAACATGAAACCCTGGACTTGAATTACACAATGAATGATGTATGGTGGGTATAGATTTATCATCGGCCAACAGTTCTCAGGGCATCTGTGAGGTCTTCCTTTTTCCAGTTGAAAGCCATGTTCTTTACAGATATTTCAATCAGAGCAACACATCACAACAGATTAAATGCAGAGCAGATATGAGAATCCAGCAGTCTTCTGTTAGGCCAGATATTAAATAGATATACCAAAAAAAAGTAAAATAATGATGCTATTTTCAGTAAATTTTCTTTGGTTTTGGAAAATAGAGTCATTTTTCCCCCACAAAATTTGTTTATATATATATAATCCTCCTCCTCCCACCCACTGAGGGCCCCAAATATAAACAAACAAATTTGTTTATATATATATATAGTTTATATATATATATATATAGTTTATTATAGTCATTTTAAGTGATTTAATAAATTAAAAAAATTGAAAGATACTTTTTAAATTCCTATTATGATAAATGTATAAACTCTAAACAAAGGCTGTTTGGCATCCTCAGTCAATATTTAGAGTGTGAAGAGACCAGAAAATTGAAAAGTGCCACATTTATAGATCTCAGTTCTCAGAAGGTAACTCTCTGTAGAAGTCTCCAGGTAGGGGTGCCTGGGTGGCTCAGTCAGTTAAGCATCTGCCTTCGGCTCAGGTCATGACCCTGGGGTCCTGGGATGGGGCCCCTGCCCCCTTGGGCTCTCTGCTCAGTGGGGAGTCTGCTTCTTCCTCTTCACCCTTCCCATGCTTCCTGCCCCTCCCCCTCCCTTGCTTGTGCTTTCTCTCTCTCTCTCTCTCAAATAAATAAAACCTTAAAAAAAAATCTCTAAGCATTTGAGTTATCCTACAGAGACACTGCTTTGCAAACAATTGGACTTTGTCTTTTAAAAATGCACAAGTTTGGGCAGCTGGGTGGCTCAGTCAACTGGGCATTTGGACTCTTGAGACTATTGACCCCACCCCAGGTCATGATCTCAAGATCCTAGGATTGAGCTCCATGTTGGCCTCTGTGCTCAACAAGAAGTCTACTTGAGAATTTTCTCCTCCCTTTGCCCCTCCCCCAACATGCACATGCACATGCACATACTCTTTCTCATAAATAAATAACTTTTTAAAAAAAATGGATGGGTCTATTTGCCAAAGTAACAATAACCTGGAAAACTAAAGCATGGATTCTGTTTTTTTTTTTTTAAATTGGCGTATAATATAATAATATAATAATATTATTATTTTTAAATTGAAGTACAATATTGTATAATAATACAATATTATATTAGTATTATATTAGTAATGACTCAGTATTTGTATATATTGTGAAATGCTCACTACAATAATTCTGATTAACACTGATCACCATCTATAGTTATAATTTTTTTTTCTTGTGATGAAAACTTTTAAGATCTACTCTTTCAGCAACTTTCAAATGAGTTCTTGATAGTCTTTTACTAGCCATTGGATTCAAACCATTTTTCTACCTAACGTTGCTTTTAAAGAGACGAGATGCTTGATCTGTGCTTTGGAAATGGAGTTACTGAGACATGGACTTGGTCAAGTTGGCTGAGGACAACACATGCTTAATGTAATAGTATGATCACAGTGGGAAATGTAATGTGAAATCCAGTCAACTCTTGAACAACATGGGGGTTGGGAGTGCCAACTCCCCAGCACGGTTGAAAATCCACATTTGGATTTTTGACTCCCCCAAAACTTGACAGGAAACCTTATTGATAACATGAATAGTTGATGAACGGTTGATGAACACATATTTTGTATGTTATATGTATTAGATACCATGCCCTTATAATAAACTAGGTTAGAGAAAAGAAAATGTCACTAAGAAAATCATAAGGAAAAGAAAATACCTTTATAGTATAGTACTGTATTTATAAAATTATCCACATGTAAGTGGACCCTAACAGTACATACCTGTGTTGTTCTTGGGTCAACTGTATCCTTTTCAGCAAAAAAGAGAAAAGAGCCCAGGAAGAGTTAATGTCCACCATGAAACAGTTGATTATAACACAGTGTGTTTTAAAATTTCATTTGACTTTTCACCTTCACTATCTATCCCACTCTGCTTTGCCTGAGGGGGTCATGGAGAGTAAAAGCAAGTCACAAGAAAGAATAGGAAGCCAAAGACCAGGAAATCCACAAATTAGATAATAGCATTTTGAATAATCAAGAATTGTGGGTATTTCTAGATGGAGAAAACTAGCAGATGCTTAAAATGTTTCTGAAAGTGTTATCTAATGGCTGAAGCTCTTTTAAAGTTTCTTAACAATTGGGATTATTATTTCCAGCTTAGACAGTCAGTAATTTAAAATTATTAAGAATGACTTAGCCTTCAAAGCAAATTCCAGATTGTTTAATTAGTCATGCAAAGTGCTGGATGTTACTCATCGTAGAATAAAGCAGAACTATTTGTTAGCTCCAAGCTAAATGAAGCCCCTTTCACGTTTTCATGAAAAGGCAAAAAAGCCCATTTGCTTTTCAAGTTTGCATCTGTGGCAAATCACATTTTTAAGTTTCTGGAATTCTGTTCAAGAAGTTGGAACTTCAGACTTAGGAAGCAGAGTGCTGGTGGGGTTTGCTGTGAGACTCTTAAGGAGGCTGCCACCATGCCACTATGAGTGGGACTCCAGGCCCTGGGGTCTCCACAGAGGGCTATTCCAATTGGAAGTGAGCCTCAGACAACAGGACCTTTCAACTAGGTTTCAGAATAGAAGTTAGCTGGAGGGATTTGGGAAGGGATTTACTGAGGCCAGAAGGAAGCAGAGTGTCTTGAAATCCACAAGTCATTGGCACATTATCACAGAAATAGGGTATATTTTAGGGACAGTTTGTACTCAGCGACAAGAATTCAGGGACAGTAGTTGATTATATTATGGACAACTGGCATCTCTAAATTGTCCTTAGAATTAACACTCATTTGAAATTCAATTCAGTGCATTTTATTGAATATTACAGTTTTCAAAACTCTGTATTAGGTGTAATGCGGGATACAAAATATACATGCTATGGCCTGCTTTTTTTTTTTTTTTTTTTTAGTCTACAATCTAACAGAAATAAAACATATCTGAATAACTACCATCTGGGACAGGGTATAAAAAATAAATACGAAAATAAAGCACTAAACTGGGATTACAGAAAGAGGAGAGTTTGTAACCAATTAGGAGATTCAGGAAAGTTTTCATAGAGGAGGTAGCATTTGAACTGGGTCTTACAAAGAATGGGGTTTCATTGGAGAAGATGGGTGAAGACCATTTCATGGATGGAGCAATTTAACAGAGTCAGTGGGTTTGTATAGTGTTTGGGGCACATGATGCTGGAAAGTTTTCATAGAGGAGGTAGCATTTGAACTGCGTCTTACAAAGAATGGGGTTTCATTGGAGAAGATGGGTGAAGACCATTTCATGGATGGAGCAATTTAACAGAGTCAGTGGGTTTGTATAGTGTTTGGGGCACATGATGCTGGGCATTTTGGACAAATAGGGGGTGCCCATCATCACCCTGGCCTCAGTTAAGGGCGACCACCTCACTCATGACAATGGGCAGCTCTAGACAGATGCGCGTTGTGTCATGCAGCCCTTCCCCAACTGGACAGGCTTGCTGAACAAGAGGAGAACAGCTGATCCAAAGGTGGCCAATCCATAGCCAGCCTAAGTCCTGGCCCCAAAAGCTCTGGAGAGACAAGAGTTGGGTTGATAGGGTCTTGATGCTGTGAAATTACACTTGAAATGAAGAAAGCATCTGGAAGTTAGGTTTGGGAAGTGAAGCTGACAGAATGTGAGCAATGGGAGAAACAATGAGGTCAAGAGGAGCAATTATGAGTAAGTGATGCTATGAAGAGTTGAAGTCACAAAGCAGCAGAGACTGTATAGCAGGAGAAAGTGAGGCTAAGAGAGGGAGAGGATGCCAGAGGCTACCGGCGATGGGCATGCACTATAAAGCATTCAGTTGAAGAACGCTAGAGTTAAGGTTCCCCATGGCTGATGCTGAGGCCTGGAGCTGCCTTGGATTGAGAGTTACTTTCCAACTCCAGTTTCTGCATGATTTCATGGAACCGTGATTCCTTTTCTTTAATTTCCACAAGATATTTTCCCTTTCTTGTTCAATCACACATTCTTACCCTAAAACTCAATTATGTGTGTTTGACTGAGTAAGCCCCCTCCTCCGACCTGACCAAGCCATCTATGTGACTGGAACAGATGAATGTGAAGGGTATATAGAGTGGTGGAAAGTCAGGTTGGTGGCACTTTGTGGAGGTTGAGGGATTCTATTTACATCTTTATTGCTTTTTTTCTGTTTCTCTGCCCACTGTTTTGGATTGAAAGATGCATAAGACAAGGTCCTCAGTTTCCAGGCAGAGAGGATATAGATGATAAACAGCTATCATTGAGAATAAACATATTAAATGTTGGATCCACCAGGGTGGATCCTGTGCTGGGAGGGAGAGGCTATCTAGGAAGTCTCCTAAGGAGATGGCAATACTAAGTACTTTAAATATTCTGATTCCATGAAAAGGTTTGGAGCAGGGAAAGAAAATGAGCAGATAAATATTATAGAAAGGTGACTTTGGTCTAAGGATAATCAAATAAAGGGGAGGTTGTAATCAAGAAGATTAGTTTCAGGGGTGCCTGGGTGGCTTAGTTGGTTGAGTGGGTGACTTTTGGTTTTGGTTCTGGTCATGATCTCAGGGTTAGGAGATGGAGCCCCATAATAGGCTCTGGGCTCAGCAGGGAGTCTGCTTCAGATTCTCCCTCTCCCTCTGCCCCTCTCCCTACTCTCTCTCTGTCTCTCTCTCTCAGATAAAGAAATAAAATCTTTAAACAAACAAACAAAAAGATTAGTTTCAGTAGTTGGGAGGGTAATTCAGTTTTAAGGAGGGGCAGGTGTCTTGAAATAGGACAAAAGAAGCAGGGGATATATCCAAAACTGACTTCAATGAAAGAATTAACTTGGTGGTGGAGTCAATGTGAGAAGGTTAAGGTGACTTCTAGCTCAGGTAATGGTATATATGTTGATGACATTAACTGAATGGGGGGGAAGGGAGGCTGTATAAGAAGAGAATCAGATTTACTTGGGAAGATCATAACTTTCTTTTTGGATATGGCAAATGTGAGGTATACATAGGGCAACTAAGTAGAGCTGTCCAGCAGGTGGCTGGAAATGTGGGACTGTGTTTGGAAGATGGAAAGGTCATTATGTAGAGGTGTTACTGAAATGGTGGGAGAGGAAGGGACCTCATAAAAAAAAATAATAAAGGATAGGGTAGGTGCCTTCAATGGAAGATTAGCAGCATGATCAGTAATTGCTCAGGCACTCAAGGTATCGACGTGTTTATTTACTTGAATTACTGCATATTTTAATTTAAAAGGAGGAGTGTCTGGGTAGCTCAGTCAGTTAAGTATCTGACTCTTCATTTCAGCTCAGGTCATTATCTTGGGGTACTGAGATTGAGCCCCATGTTGGGCTCCCTGCTCAGTGGGGAGTGTGCTTGAGATTCCCTCTGCCCCTCACCCCCTGCCCATGCACTCACACTGTCTAAAATAAATTGATAAATAAATCTTTAAAAAATGTAAAATACAATGAAATGCCCTCCTCCATTTTATGACATGTTAACACTTTTAAAATAATAACACTGGAGGCAAAATCTGCTAAATTTGAGGCAGATTGACTCATGCTATCTTTAGGCACTCCACAAATAGGTTTATCATAGGTTTTAAAAATCCATTATCTTGCCTCTATCCATCAAGAATCCATGTCATGCTAAGCCTTTTAAAATTAGCCAAGAGACCATGGGACTCCTTTATTGTTGATAACTGCTGCCCTTCTCCCCCCACTCAACACCAGAGTGACAGGCTTCCCTGTACTTATTGTGAGAGGGAAAAGAGAGGAAACTAAGTGTAGGGAAATCAAGATTCTCTTACATTTGAAGAAAGTATTCTCCAGCCTTGGAACTCTGAGAGTATATAGGGATTACTAAGGACTGAAATTTACCCACAGGTACGGCATAAAATACCTTACATTTTGTGGTTACTTCATAAATATGGCTCAAAGAGCTCTAAGCTCTCAGCTCTCTCTGGAATTCCTTTTATATGTCTCTTCTTTGAAATTCTCAAAGGAAGACTGTTGGATGCATGTGATGGTGGGTCAATAGGGAGTGGGACTCCTAAAAGATGCTTTGACCAGGCATATAGCTTGAGAGCTTTATTTGATTTTAATATCTGACATAGAGCATGTACCTAATTAATGTCTGTTGAGTGGAAGATATATCATTTTAAATGAAAACACAATATAAGTCTTGAATTCTATTGTCTCTCTCTGAGTTTATGCTCCTCTGTAAAGAACTAAAAGAGAAGCCAGCTCCAGCCTCCTTCAAATTCCTCTAGAGACTCCCATTCCCATTAGCTTAGAGGTCCAAGATTTGAGAGTATAGATAGAATTTGTGGAGACCAAGGAGGAACCAGGGGAGGCAGTGAATAATATTATCTCTGGTGATGGTGTTAGTGGTGGTAATAGTGAGTCACAGTCTTACTTATGGATGGTGGTAATAGTAAGGATAGACTGGCAATTCTGTTCTTTGTCTCCTTTACTGGCAGCTGCTGTGACTCATGGATAGACATTCAATGTAAAATGCATGTCTCTTTGTAAAAAAATGTTATTTTCTCTCTCCTCAGTCAAATAAGGCATGGCTGTTTTACCTCCTATTTGTGAAAACCCAGCCCTGGCCTGGTTCTAATGAAAGATATTTGGCATATTGAGATCGTTTCTACACTAACTTTAAATAACCAATTGAAAACTAAGTAGCCGGAGAAGACAAAACAACAAAACTGGCTTTGTCCAGACTGTGTGTAGGCTGTTATTTACTTGATATTTAAAAAATCTACATGGACACAGGAAAAACCTCCCAGCCTGTAAGTATCAGCTTTACTGATTTGCCAGTAGGTGCCTATGACATAGTCACTGGTGTTCCCTTCCCTTGCTTTAAGTACTATTCTCTTTCAGTGGTAGCGGTGGTGGTGAGTCTATTCCTAAAAGGTCAAGGTAGTATACGCTCTATTTGTTAAGATTCTTGGTTGCCAGTGGGGTGCTTGGGTGGTTCAGTTGGTTGAGTGCCCGACTTGATTTCAGCTTAGGTCATGATCTTGGGGTTGTGAGATCCAGCCCCCTCTTGGGCTTCGTGCTCAGCAGGGAATCCGTTTCTTTCCCTCTCTTCCTGCTCTCATGGGTGCTGTCTCTCTCTCTTTCTCTCTGTAAAATAAATTAAAAAATCTTAAAAAAAAAAAAAAAAAAGACTCTTGGTTGCCAGTGACAGAAGCCCCATTGTAAACTGGCTTACTCAAAAATCATTGGATCCAGGTGCAGAAATAATGTCAAGAGGACATATCCCTCTATTTCCTGAATCTGTTTTTCTCTTGGCTCCTTTCATTTAGGCAGTCTTATCCCGAAATGGTGGCAAGGTGGTGGTCTCAGCAGTGCCTTCCTTGTAACCCTGGGTGAAGTCCTGCAGGGACACGCTGACCCAGCTGATCTGGCTGACTTGGCCACTTGCCCATTCCTTAGCCAATCACTGAGGCCCAGACCAGACTATGCCAGTCGGGGGTCCTAAGTCACATGTTGGTCCTGGATTCTGATGGTGGAGGGTGGTGGTGGGTAGGGTCAACTCCATCTCAAGCATAGGCAGAGGGTAAGGAAGACGGTTCCTTGGAGAAAAGCAAGGCCATTACTGGAAGGAAGGAGAGGAGATGCAGGATGGCAAAGTAACAGATTCCACGGCAGCTATTAATGTTGGAAGGCAAATGTGCCCACGTGATTGTCCTTCCCGGTTGGTGGAGGCCCTGGAGAGCTGTGGGACCTGCTGGAATCACAGGTCAGAGAGGCTGTAGCTGCTGAAGGGACACGCATGATTTCGCCTGGGGCTACCTGAGGCCCTGGTGAGTCTCCCAGCTTTACTATGACCTTGAGAAAAGAATGCCCATAAAAGTCCACAGTTGAATTGAGTGCCAAGCAAATAGAAAACACTCTATGGAATGTATCAGCTGCTCAATGAGCCCCAACAATTTTCTTAATTAATTGCAACTTTTTTCTTGATTATTGTTGAATTTATGACATTGGTTAGTTCTATGTGCAACCATGGTGTTCTTGCTAGAGGTCTTTTATATATATATATAAACCCATTGCTTTATACTCTTGAAGGTTGTTTATTTATTGCATCATTGTTTGCTGTCATCCTGTGGGGATCAGGGAATTCTTTTTCTTAAGGAATCATTTCCTTGTTTCATCATCTTTGTTTGTTTTTTAGTTTGCGGGTAGTTTTAGTAGATAGAATGTAACATGGTGAGGGCCTTGGTATGCTTGCTACCTCTGTGCTTGCTTGCCTTTCCCCTGCAGAGGCATGTCATCAGGGAAACCTCCCCCTGTCCCAATGCCCCCTTACTGCCACCCCTGCCCTCCCCAGCCCATGCTCATGGAGTCCTCAGGGAGCTCACGGGGAGCTGAGCAGCATACCTTGTATGAGGGCTGCCTCCAGGAATCTTGCCACTGTTTTCCCAGCTGAAGAAAGAGTCCATTAGGCTCTGGCTGGATAGGAAACTCTCAATTTCATCACCAAACTGCAGATACTGATAGTTGGGTTCCCATAATGAATAATTGCTCTTAGGCTGTGTGTAGTCAGTTGCCCTGGCTGCCCCCAGGTGAGCCTTGGTTTCTGGCTGTGGCTGTGTTGGCCACTGGATTGGCTTCTTCCTGGGGTAACTGCCTTTCACCTGAAAATCAGGCCCTCAGCTCTTGTGCTGAAGCTCCCAATTTCGGAGTGGCTCTGACTTCTAAAGCCAATACCATCTGTTGAGATCTGTACTGCCTAATCAGGAGTCAGTATCCACAGATTTTGAGGACTTCATCTGCCACAGACTGAATTATGTCCATCCTCTCCCCCAAAATTCATATGCCGAAGTCTTAACTCCAAATGTGCCTGAATTCGGAGCCGGGAAATAAGAAGAATTAAATCCGGTCATGACAATGGGATACCGATGACAGGAGCTTGCTGTCTCTCTGCCATGTGAGGACACAGCAAGAAGGCGGCTGTTTGCAAACCTGGAAGAGGCTCTGAGCAGAATCCCACCTGCTCACACTCTGGGCTTGCACTTTCAGCCTATGGAACTGAAAAAATGAATTTCTGTTGTATAAGCCATCCAGTCTGTGGTATAGCAGCCTGAGCAGACTAATACATAGTATGGGAAAATAATGTAAAATATCTAGTTAATACTTTTATAATGATTATATATTAAATAATATTTTGCATATATTGGGTGAAATAAAATATATTATTAAAATTAATTTTACCTGTGCTATCTTACTTTTTAAAAAAGTGGCTACTAGAAAAGATTACATATGTGTCTTGTGTTATATATCTACAAAAGTAGTGACTTAGACCCTTAGGTTATTATTACATTGTCTTAAATTTCCCCATTGGTTATTGTACAGTCTCTGTTCAGGAGGACTCTCTAAACTTCCCTCTGCTTTATATAGCTAGAGCATTAAAATGAAACAAATAAAATGAAGCAGACATAAAACCAGAACAGCGATGCCCCAGTTTGTAAAGACCATGAATTCGAATTGCAATATTTGCACCCAGAAGCATCCTTACCAAACACAGGCTCGCCTGAAGCCTATGGATTAATCCAGGACATTTTGCTCTCTGGTGTCTATGGTTATAATCACTGAACGATGTGGTTAATGAAGATGAAGCAGAGGGTCTCCTGCTTCCTTTTAGGTGGGCCAGGGTCCCCTCCCCCAAGCGTAGAGAGGGCCATACTCTCAGGGCTTCTATGGCTACCACGAGGGAAGGTTCTGCCAAACTGTGTGGGATGCATCGTTGGTAACACTGACTGGGTATCTGAATAGGCCCAGGAAACTGGGCACTCGTAGCTCATGTCACTCGGACCCAGGGGAATGTCTTGCTAACAGCAGAGCAGAGTGCAAAATGTCCTGGATGAATTCATTGCGGTTTATTCTCACGTACAATCTTCTCAGTGTAAGTACTCTTTGTGTGTGTGTGTGTGTTTTATCTTTGGCAACAAATCTTGCCAGTTGTTTATCTTCAACTGACACAGTCCTTCAGATTGTTGACATGTGTGTGCCAAGTAACCAAATCCGAGTAGCCAAAGGAAGTCTGTCAGTGATTCTTCTAAGCAAAAATGGTGTTCCATGAAGATTGTCATTGAATCAGCTGATAGCTCAAGTGCTTCTCCTCAAGACCAGCATTGGTCTTCAGTATGTGGCAGGAGTACTGTATGGGCACCTCCCATTTCATCAAAAAGAATATCTTAAATATGTGTATGCAAGGGTTCAGACATCATCAATGTCATTGGTAAAACCAGCCTTTTCTCCCCTCTCTCCTGGGAGTGGGTGGTAGAGAAGAATCCGAGGACTGCTGTTAAGTCTGGTGCTCTTTCATGATCTGTGTCGTGGGCCAAAAGTTTTACTCATTGCTTTTGCCCGGTCACTGCAAATGTCAACACAGTGGAAAAAAGCAAATGACATCCTTCTTCTTTATGAAAGTCGTTTTGAACCGTAAGGCACCCTAAAGAAGCTTAAAAAACTAAATAAAGAAGTACCTTGTGATCCACTAATTCCACTATTATTTACCCAAAGAAAATGAAAATGCTAACTCAAGAGGATACATGTATTCCTATGTGTGCTGCCAAGATGTGGACACAGCCCATGTGTCTGCTGATAGATGAATGGATAAGGAAGGTGTTGCATATACGTATCACGGAATATTACTCAGCCACAAAAAAGACTGAAATCTTGCCATTTGCAACAACAGAGATGAAACTAGAGGGTGTTATGCCGAGTGTAATAAATCAGTCAGAGAAAGACAAATGTCATATGATTTCACTCATATGGTGAATTTAACAAAGAAAGAAAGAAAAAAAAAGAGACAAACATAAAACAGCCTCTTAAGTAATAAGAGTAAACTAGTGGTTCCCAGAGGGGAGATGGGTGGGGGATGGTTGAAATAGGCAATGGAGATTAAGAGTTCATTTATCACAATGAGTACTGAGTCATGTACAGAATTGTTGAATCATTACATTGTACACCTGAAACTAATATAACAGTGTATAATAATTATACTTCAATACAAAAAGAAAAATATAGAAGTAAAACGAAAACTAGAAGCAAGCAAGATAGAACAAAAAAAAATATAAATTAATGATCAGGTGCTTTGAAAAAAATCTCTCAGTTGAAATTCTAATACAGTTTGAAGGTACTTGCTTGCATCATGTTTTAGAATATAGGAGTAAATGCATAAAAGTAAAAATGATTTCTGTATTTCTATGGGACCTGGATTCATGCGTTGCCTTTCATATACAAGGTAATGAAACAAAGAGTCTGGATTTAGTTCTAATAAATATGTATATGCATTAATCATTCCTATTAATAAATTTTAGTGATTCTTTTGCTCTTATTTTGTAAGATATATGTCTCTTGGCCTTAACAATAATTTTGTACATTTTCTTTTGGTGTTTCTAGGTAAGACTTTTGCCTCATTTAGCCACTAGGGTTGTAGATGTATCTCAGTGTCTTTAAGATAAACCCTTTAGGTGTACTTAAAGTGATTTTTTAATCTAGTATGTCCTTGGGGGAATTGCCTTTAAGTTTATATTTTAAATAATAAAAAAAACAGGCATAATAAATGCCATGAGTACAGATACACACTATGAGTAGAAGGGTTAGTTAAGTCTAGAAATTAGTAAATCTAGATCACATCTAAAAATCTCACCTCTAGAAATCCTTTTCATCCTTTCTGTTTATTTCATTTGCCGTAAGAAGCAGCACAGGACCCTTAGCCTTTTGTTCTGACTTACATCAGATGATAAATCTTTTGAATTTTGCACCATATCTACTTTTCTTTCTTTCTTTCTTTCTTTCTTTCTTTCTTTCTTTCTTTCTTTCTTTCTTTCTTTCTTTCTTTCTCTCTCTCTCTCTCTTTCTTTTTCTTTCTTTCTTTCTTTCTTTCTTTCTTTCTTTCTTTCTTTCACACAGCAATTTCTCAGGTATTTCTTCCTCCGTGTGATTGGATAAGATTATTTTCATTTCCCCAGCTAGACATCCAAAGTAAATGGATGTTAAGGAAGAAACTTGAACATCAGTTATCCTGGTCACTTTTTGTTTGTTTCTATACACTCCCAAGCCTACATTTGCATGTGCAAATTAAGTAATACTACAGACCCACAGATGGAGAATTTGCATGCCTTGCTGGTCCTAGATCCTTGGGAAAACACCACATTTATACTCCAAACAACACTTTTAAGAAGATGGCACTTTGTGTCCAACTTAGCCAATGAAGTTTAGCAACATCCAATTTCTTACTTGAATTGCTCTATGTAGACTTTTGAGTCATACTTCGAGCATCCATTTTCAAATTGCCAGGACTCTGCCCCACAGTCTACCCTCATTCTAGTCACCATATTGTTTAACAGGAAGTCGTTTGAGGGCAGCATTAATACTATCCTTATTCAGATGATTTACCTAAAATTCAGATAAATTTGTGAGTCATAGCTCAATGCAACATTTCAGAGTCACAATAAGGATCCATAAAAGGAGCTTCTTTTATTTATTTATTTATTTTTTTTTTTTAAGGAGCTTCTTTTAAAGTTAAATTACCTGTACAGACGATAGAACAGGGAACTAATTATACCAGTTTTGTGAAAGAACAACATCATGATTATAAGAAAGATGCTGACCTCTGGTAATAGTTTAATTAAATTAATTAATTAAATTAATCAATAATTAATTTTATTTATTAAAAATTTCTAAAAGATTTCATTTATTTCACACACACACACCACAGAGTGTAAGCACAAGTAGGCAGAGTGGCAGGCAGAGGGAGAGGGAAAAGCAGGCTCCTGGCTGAGCAGGGAGCCTGTTGTGGGGCTTATCCCAGGACCCTGAGATCATGACCTGAGTTGAAGACAGATGCTTAACTGACTGAGCCACCCAACCACCCCAAAAATGGTGTCTTGCCTCCCTGTTGAGGTATTAAGCCTGGTCTCCCATGTGACAGGTGGGGATACTCACCATTATACTAATAAGGACAAAAGTATATCTACTTTTTATCATCAGCATTTCGCTGCCTTTTGGCGTTAAGTGATACGGTACTTGTCCATAAGGTGCTAAATGTCCATCAGCCAATGTAAACAAGTGAATTTCATGGTTTAAATGAGTTGCTTGATGGACTTAAATGATTATGATTGAATTGCCTAGTCAGTTTGGCCAGTAATATGAGTTTAGTAATTTCAGAAAAAATAACTATAGTATGTCTCAGTGGACTAAGTCAAGACTTTCAAACTCCCAGGAATATGGTGATGTTGGGTATGGTATTTCTCATATATTGAAGCTTTTAGTTTAGTGGGCTGAGACTGATGAGTATATCTTCTGAGCAGAGGACTGAGGAAGGGAACACCATGGATTATGTGTTTTCCTCCTCCTGCTGAAAAATATAGCAACTCAGAGGGGACATGGGGCCATCTCTATTGATTGGAAAGGAACCTGGCAAGGCTTGAAAAGCAATAAGAAGATCCACATCTCCTAGACAGGGGATTCCTGGATTAGGGCCTTCCATTTCTAAGAAAAAGAGTTTGGACCCTTTTCAAACCACTCTATTTTATCTTAATCCAGTTATCTTTGTGAGTAGCAGAACTGAAAGTGGATAATGATGTCCATGATATCCAAGGAAGGGACATCTTTTTACTTTCTGGAAAATCTGTTAGGTTATTAGATTCAAAACGGGGAAGTCAGCATTTGTTTTTTTCTTGTGGTGATATTTGGTAGTTTGATGGGGAGAATGAATCTGTTGACCTAAGTGAGGACATTACCCAGTCTCTTCTGTCTCCAAACAGATAACACATAAATGACTAGAGATAGTGATCTCTTTTATGTGAAAATTCATAGCTTGTATTGGGAAGAAGAAGAAGAAGAGGAAGAAAGAAGAAGAAGAAGAAGAAGAAGAAGAAGAAGAAGAAGAAGAAGAAGAAGAAGGAGGAGGAGGAGGAGGAGGAGGAGGAGGAGGAGGAGGAGGAGGAGGAGGAGGAGAAGGAGGAGAAGGAGGAGAAGGAGAAGAATTGAAGGCCAAGAGAGTAGCCGGAGGCTATTATAATTTCAAAATTCAAATGTACAATATGAGAACCTAACAACTCTGGGAAGAAAAAAAATTATGAAAATTTAACAGAAATATATAACATATTAATTGGTGAGTGAATTGGCTAAACTACAATAGTAATTTGGATAAGTGTTGCTACTGAGATTTTTGGAACAAAATTATATTTTCATCGGGATCTTTTTTTTAAAGATTTACTTATTGAAGTAGAGAGGGAGAGAGAAGAGAATGTGGGTGGGGGTAGGGAGCAGAGGGAGGAGAGAGAATCTCAAGTAGAGTCTGTGCTAAACAAGGAGTCCAGGTGAGGCTGGATCTCCTGACCCTGAGATGACGGTCTGAGCCAAAATCAAGAGGCAGTTGCTGAACCACCTGAACCACCAGGTGCCCCCTTATCAGTTTATTTTAAAGATTTTATTTATTTATTTATTTATTTATTTATTTATTTATTTATTTATTTATTTGAAAGAGAGAGAACAGGAGGAGAAGCCAACCAAGGTAGAGGGAGAGAGAATCTAAAGCAGACTCTTTGCTGAGTGCAAAGTCCAACATGGGGCTTGATCTTACAACTTTGAGGTCACGACCTGAGCTGAAACCAAGAGTCTAATGCATAACCGACTGAGTCACCCAGGTGTCCCTAGGTTCTTACAATACTGTTATGTTGCCTTCGTTCATTCATTAGACATTATTTCTCTCCCTGTATCAGGCATTATATCAGAAGCACAGTTTAGTTGGGGAGATGGTATATGAACAAATTTTTGCATTACAGCAGATAATTATTAGAATGGATCTGGAGGGAGTACTGCCATATACTATCCACATGACCCGGAAAGCTGTAAACCTCAGTTTCACCATGGGTTCAAAGGGTGGGAGTAATAATAGTATTGTTTGAGCACTCTTTAGAATCAGGATGGATTCCCCACCCCAAATCTGGTTTGGAATTTAATGCACACAGCAAGAAGGTCTGCTACTTACGTGATGATGTTTTTTGAAGAAAGGATGAGGGCAGGCTTCCCAGGCAGGTTTGAAAATGACTTGAGTGAACAGGGAAAGGAGAGTAGCTTGAGGTTTTTATTGTGGATGCAGATGGAACTACTGCATGTGGACAGCCGCTTATGTGGTTTGCATCTGCCCTAAGTGCCACAGGAGGGAAATCCAGGCTCTTTTATCAACTTGATCAAATGCAGGCATACGGGGTCGTCAGCCATCAAATATCAAAAAATGGAGTCAAACTCTTTCTTATAACCCTATTTTTAAGATTGAGTTAAATATTTCAGGTCAAGTGCTTGGTACAACATTGCCCAGCTAGAGTAAATGCTCAACATGTGTTAGCAAGCATAGTGCTTCTTGTGATACTGATAAGAAATCATAACTAACACTGGCTATATGGATGATGAAGATAGGGTTTGCAGTGACAAGTTTTATAATTTCTTTGTGTGGTGCCTCAAGCTGAAGTCTGATTGTGTTTTGGGCCAGCTCTATATCCTCTAGTTGTCTAGTTATTTTAACAGATTTGCATTAAAGATGAATTAATAAATAAATATTAATTGAATATCTACTATGCATAAAGTGTTGCACTGATCACGTCAGAAGCATTGGATATGGTTTTGTCCCTCAAGCATCTTATATCTACTGAGATTTGCTTACAGTTAGATCATGAAGAAAACTGTATAGAAGACTAAGAGTTACTTGGGAGTGAAGGATAGATTTTCTTTGGCTGATGACTAAGTAATAGGTCAATCCTTTTTGTGTTGCAGTAGCAAGGATTGTGTTTTCCATACAATATTTGGCAGTTACTTCCTCTGAGGGGCAATTTTTCTAAGTGTGCCTAACATCAGGCTGCTTTATAATACTCTGTTTCCTTGGATATTAACACATGAACACTCATAAGAGGTATTGCTATTTTATGTGTTGCTAAGAAAAAGATTATTAATTATTTATTAAGATATCATTGATTGCAAGATGCATTCTGATTTCAGAAATGACAGATGTGAAAAAATTGTGAGTCTTAGAATCCAAGAATTTGGTAGTTATGTACACTTCTGTTTTCTAAGAAATCAAATTCAATTCAATGCACATGTATTAAGTACCAACTGTGTGCTAAATACTATGGTGGACATTGTGGGGAAGCGAGAATTTCTGTTCTGATTGTGTTGTTCCCACCCTCCCCCCAAATACAGGAGGAAATGGGATCATCGTAAAATGCAGTTGTTATAAACAAGGTGATTTATAGGATTTGGGAACATTGACTTCCTGGAAGATACAATATACTAAGCTGAATTTTAGCTGATAGTTAAATGATTAAGTGTTAAAAAGTAAGATACAAAATGGAGACCGATTTTGAGAATTCCTCAAGCAGCCAAAACCATGTAAGCCATGTAAGCAAAACTAAATTTAGATGCTTTCCCGTAAATCATAAAAGAAACTTAAGTCATCTTCCTAAAATGCTTTGTGATAATCACTTTTACCCAGTCCACTGCCGTCTGCAAACTCTCATTGTAATAACCTATCACTGGAAAGGGTAAACAACTTCCTCATTTTCACTTTATAAGCCGTCCTGCCATGTCATTCCTCTGAGCATCCCATCAGTTTTTTGAATTTGAAAGCTCCCAGTTTGTGAACTGTTCTTATATGCACAATAAACTCTTACTGGATACTATTTTACTGATCTGTTTTTAATTTTTACTGTCTCAGTATTTTCACAGAAGGCAACGTAGTAGGAAAAATTGTGGTTGGAGTTAAAATGAGCAATTGGAATAGTTGGGAGGTAAGAACGGAAATGCAGTTGAAATTGAATTGGAGAAGATCTTGAATGAAATACTAAAGCATTTGTATTGTGGACAAAGTCACTGAAAGTGTGTGAGCAAAAGAATGGTTTGACCAAGTTGCCTTTGGAGAGAGTCACTCTGGCAGCTGTGTGTTGGGTGGTATGGAGGATTGAGGGCTTGCATTCAGGCTGTGGCCCCAGTAAGGGAGTTGGGGGAGATGCTCCTAAAGATAAGGTCAGGATGGAATGAAAAGGGGTTGGCAAGTCCTCAGAGGAAGGTTGGAAATCGTCAGTGCAAACCTTGGGTTTTTAATCCAAGTCAGTGATGGGATCATAATGGCTTGAACAGAGATGGGCAGGTGAGGACTGGGTGTAGATTTTGGGGTGGTGGATGAATGGGCAAGGGAAACTCTGGCTTCTGTTTTGGACACATAGGTGTTGAGATGCTGATGGAACGTTCAACAGAGAGTTGGAATATGCAGTAGGAGTGGGCTGGGAAATATGAATTTGGGTTTATCAGAGTACAGTGAAGCAGAAACTGGGCAGTGGAGGAGATCGTCAAGTAACTGGCGGGGGTGGGATTGGTATTATGTAGGGGCCACTGTTAGGCAAGGAGGCAGATAAGAAAACTAATAATTAGAAGTCAGTGCCATTAGTGGTGTGCTACGACGTAGATGGGTAACACAGGAGAGAAAACACAAGACAGATCAGAGCTGCCAGGGAAAGCCAGGCACAGCCAGGTCTTAAATGTCTGAGCAGAAGTTTGTCAGGCTTCCCAGGGAAGGAAAACCATTGCAGGCAGAGGACTTGCAGGCAAAGGGCATTGAAAGGCACAGATTGGAGCACCTGGGTGGCTCAATCAATTGGGCATCTGCCTTTGGCCCAGGTCATGATCTCAGGGTCCTGGGATCGAGCCCCTCACTGGGTTCTCTGCTCAGCCAAGTGTTTGCTTCACCCTCTCCCTCTGTGCTCTCTCTCTCAAATAAATAAAGAAAATCTTATAAAAAAAAAAAAAAAGACACAGATTGAGAGTGTGTCCTGGATTTGAAGAGTGCCGGTAGTTTGATTTGTTGGGCAGAGGGGTGGTGGGAAAGAGAAGGGAATTGGGTGCTGCAGAATATCCCCCTTCAGTCTGAGAGAGGAAGAGAACACAGTCAGGTGACAGGAAGAGGGAGTCAAGTGGAAAACCAGCCCAACCTATGCCCTGAGAGATACGCTCATGACCCCTGCGGTGATGGGACATGGAGGCCCGTCCTATGGCCTGGATGTTCTCTTGGGCTCTCTGGCACCCTCCCTTTCTCTGTACAAGGAGGGTTTCAAACTCGATTTCCAAAGCCTTTCCTGACTGAGGTTCTGTGTGCCTCTCCAACTTTGGGAAGCTTTATTTTCTTTTCAGGTCACGTTGAATAATTTGGTGTCCCAGTAATTAGAGTCTAATTGGAAGCCTTGTGACCTGGAAGAGGTAACACGCTTCCTCACAGGGTCTGCCTTCCTCTCGGGGCATAGCTCATGCGCTGGGAGCATTTCCTCATTAGGTCTCCCAGGGGCCTCCACTGAGAAGTCATTTACTACTTGGAGTGGGAGGGACATACAAATATTTATAAAGGTCATGTTGGAAAATATTTTAAAACAATTGAACTGCAAAACATGTGTTTAACATTTATAGCGCTTGGATTGGGAAAGATACTTTTAATCATCTTGCTTCCTGGAGTTTAACCGGCTCCTTATATCCCTTGGAGAGCTTCTTCCCAACAGCGCAAAATAGCAAGAAGCGGCTCTCTAGAGGGGACCCTGTACCATTCCTTGTGATTTAGGTGAAGGCTTGATTGGAGCGCGTGTTTTCGGATCCTAGTAATCTTAAATAAATAATCCAAGCCCACGGCATTAATAAAAGCAGTAATTCTGTCAAGAGTCCTTGCTAACTTCCTAAACTTCGGAGGGGCCAGAGCTGGTGATTTATGAACACTGCCAGAATCTGAGCTGTGGTGTTTTTTAGGGGATTCGTTGGGAGGTATACTTTTAAGGGTAATTACCACGTGTCAGAAAGATGCCCTGGTTCCCTTGACACTCGGTGCTCGATTTTATTTCAGAGGTCAAATGGCAGGAGAATTATATGTGAGAGGCTGTCCTTTCAACATTTACAAGTAGAAAGCAAATGTAATATGCTCGGCCCAACCCTGCCTCTACGTGGTAGCTAATTAACTCTGTGTGTGCCTTGCTGCCATAGGTCAGCGGAGTTCCACAGACATTTATTGCACTTTTCCCGCATCCCAGTAGAAGGTAGACATGCACAGTATTTTTTGGAACGGGAGGATCCAGTGCTGGACCATTAGATTATGTTTCCATGGAAGTATGAAGGAAATGCACCTGACCCAGCCTGGGAGTGGGCAGGGAGTGGATGGAGGGCAGTGGTGTCTTTCCCAGGGAGGTCTTGCCTGGGAATGGTCTTGCCATTTCAGGGCCTGAAATGATCAGCTGGAGTTCCCCAGGGCAAATGTGCACAGGATAACAGTTAAAGAAGGCGCAGAAGGTTTGCAGTAGTGCAGTGTGGGATAAGAACAGGTCTTCTGGTTGGAGCTCAAAGGGCGAGGGTAAGTTGTAGCGGTGAAAGCTGAGAAGGTAAGGAGGAGCAACCAGTCTGGTAGCACGTTGGCGGTTCGTTCTCTGCTAGGACATTTGTCTAAGATCTGCAGCCCTCCACCTGGCGGATCTGGACTTGTGTATGGAATCTTGAAAGCGATGTGAATATCAGTCCCTTGTCACCCCAAGTGAGACTTCGACTGAGTTTAGTCGGATAGTTTTATGGCTTTCTACCTACATCCTTGGCTTCCAGCTCCAACTCCAGTACTGGAATTGGAGTTGGATCTCTTGTCGAGACCAGTAGGTTATTTCTCTCTGGACTAATATCCATCCTATCAGCCCAGATGGGTCTCTGTGGTTCACGATCTTGACACTCAACTCATGTTAAGGAAATCCCACTGAAGGGTCATCTGGGTGGGTCAGTCGGTTGAGTGTCTGCCTTCAACTCAGGTCATGATTTCAGGGTCCTGGGTTGAGCCCTGCATCAGGCTCCCTGATCAGTGATCAGTGGGGAGTCTGACTCTCCCTCTGCTGCTCCCTCTGCTTGTGCTCTCTCTCTGTTACATAAATAAATAAAAATCTTTAAAAAAACCCAAAAAACAAAAAAGGAAATCTCCCAGTAGTTCCCTGACCCACTGCCCCAGCATGTGACCAGATAGAAAGAGCCCTCATAGGCCAAGCCGTCCCAGCTCGTGCTAGATTTCACTACATCTCTTGATTTGGACTACAGCTTCTCTTCCTTTCTCCTTCTCTCCTGATTATGTTTGCTCGTCTTCACTGTAGCTGGCCTGCGCTGGCCTTCTTTCAGCTTTGAACTTCCCACTGCCTGCCAAATGAAGATGAGCGGGCTGGTATACTGGACTAGGCCAAATCTTTCCAGAATTGGCAAAAGCCAGTTCTGAACAGTACCAAGGTCCAGACACTCTCTTGCCCTGCTTCGCCCCCCCCCCCAATCAAAATTTAGATTTAGTTTCACATCCTATCATGTGGATGACAGTTTTATAAGGAAGCATTCAGTAATGTGTATTTAGAGGAATGGTAAATGTTTCAGACTACAGAGTCATTATTAACATATTAAAATGTCCTGGAACGTCCTGTGGTTTAGAAACTTGTCTGATTTGTGTTGAGTGTTTCCAAACAAAACAAAACAAAAATATTTCTTTTACCACATAATCTTTCTTTTCAATAACATCTATTTAAATCCCAAAGGAACTAATGTTTAATGGAACACACCAAGGGAATAAGGCTCGAAAGTATTAAAATTCCTTCTTAGTACTATTGACTAAAGGTGAGAATGTTTCAAGTGGGGGTGTTCTCAGAGGACTGGAAATGCTGCTGTCTCAAAGGAGGTCCTAGCAAGCTCATGGCAGGATTTGCTGGGACACTGTAGAAGTTGGGATTTAGCAGGACTTGTTTTGTCTGCTCAGCATGATTTCCCCTTCTAACGACCTCCTAATTTTTTTTTTTTAATAAGATTGAAGTTTGTCATCTGCCCTTCCCAAATCCATATGTTGAAATTCTAATTCTTAGTACTCCAGAATGTGACTATATTTGGAAGATAGGGCCTTTGAAGTGACGATTAAGATACAATGAAGTCATATGAGTGGGCCCTTATATGACTGGTATCCTTATAAGGGGAGGACATTGAGATATAAACATACACAGAGGGAAGACCATATAAAGACACTGGAAGAAGATGGCAATCTCCAAGCCTAGGAGTGAGGTTCAAAAGAAACCAACCCTGCCAGTACCTCCACCTTGACTTTTCAGCCTCCAGAACTGTGAGAAATACATTTCTGTTGTATAAGCCACTCAGTCTGCGGTACTTTGTTATAGCTGTCCCTTCAGACTGATACAAGGTGGAAGCGAGTTTGTCCCCACCAATTGGCTTTTCAGGTACCCAGACACAGTCAAGGAAAACAAAGTTCACTGTGGCCCCAGTGATAGGCTTTGAGTTGGGCGCATGGCCCCAAATAGCCCAATGGGCTCCAGCTCCTATTTTCTTGCATCACTGGGACAGAGGCGTTCTTTCCTACGTTTTTGTTAAGCTGGTAGGAGGCTAGCCAGAAGCTGTCTTTACCTCACTTTAGGGAGGAAGCCTGCCTGAGGAAAGAGCCAAAAAATAAAGAAGCTAAGAGTAGTGGAGTCATGTTCCTGACAGTATCATTCGAATTAAGTGGACTTTTCAATTATGTATGCCAATGCCTTCCCGCCTCCCCACACTCTTCTTCTTCTCTTCTCTTCTCTTCTTTCTCTTCTTTCTCTTCTCTTCTCTTCTCTTCTCTTCTCTTCTCTTCTCTTCTCTTCTCTTCTCTTCTCTTCTCTTCCCTTCTCTTCTCTTCTTTCTCTTCTTTCTTTTCCTCCCCTCTTCTTCTCCCCTCCCCACCCCTCCTCTTCCTTCCCTGCCCCTCCCTTTCCTTCCCCTTCTCTTCTTTTCCCTTCCCTTCCCTTTTCCTTTTCCTTTCTATTTTGCCTCTTCTTTACCATAACAGGGTTTGAGTTTTCAAAGGATCCCAGGTGTTACATAAAAATGACACATTTTAAAGATTATTTATTTATTAAAAAGATTTTATTTATTTATTCATGAGAGATACACAGAGAGAGGCAGAAACATAGGCAGAGGGAGAAGCAGGCTCCTCACAGTGAGCCTGATGTGGGACTCTATCCCCAAACTGGGATCATGCCCTGAACCAAAGGCAGATGCTCAACTGCTGAGCCACCCAGGTGTTCTGACACAGAAGCTTTTGAGAAAATGTCCATCAGTGTTACCTTTTCACTCTTGCTACTCTACAGTTTTCTGATGTCTCTTTAGCCAGTTCTTCTCGAATATAATCTTCTCAGAAATAATAGTCTCAGTTTCATGAAATGTATGAGGGTTTTACTAGATAAACCCACAATGGGTTCACTCGTGACATATCTGTTATGATCCTCTCTGCTGCATCTGTTGGGCTGGGTCAGTCTGTAATGGCACCACCAGCCATCATTTGCAGCCAGGCAGGTGACTTCATGCATTGCCTCACATTTATAGCAAATGTTTTAAAGATTATTACGATGTTGTGATTAAGAAATCCAATCATCATTAACAAAAACCCTTTACAAACAATTTTGAGGGTGCTTCTAGTATTCAGACTCTTGGATAAACCATCATTATGACTGTATTCTAGGGCTCATTATGCTTTGGGGATATTTGATGTTAAGTGGAAGACACAGCTTTAAGGCTTTGGAAAGAGTTCTCCAGAATGTGAGATTCTGGCAGAAAGGCAGGTATCTGTGAAACCAAGGCCTCCCTTTCTGCCTCAGTTTTCACCTCTTCCTGTTGGACTCGTGGATGGTTTCTGCCAGCATGTGTGGTGGATGAACCTCAGAGGACACATTTGGGAAATCCAAGAGAAATGACAATATCAATTGCAAAAAAAATTTTTTGGGTTCTTGAAACATCATTGTTTGGTGAACATAATCCCCAAACCTTGTCAGAACAAGCTTCCTTTTGAAATGGATGGTGTTTACTCTCCTCCTTTTGGTCTGGAAACCTGGAAAGCCCGTTCCCTGGGCAAGGCTCTTCCACACGGCAGCTGAAGTGGGGAGATGCATCAGTGCCACTGTCGCCGTTGTGCACAGGCTGGGGAGGGATGCCAGTGTCTGCCACCACGGCCTTCCCGGCCACCACCATCCACATCTCGTGTGAGAAACAAGGTGACTGGGCATGAGAAGGGAAAACAGGTTTTCCCTCTCAGGCTTGTGCTTCATAAAGATCTCCCACATGGACTGTCAGAGTCACAATGCCTTTCTGGCCTGGATAGTGATTTAGCAGAAGGTGCATGACCTAGAGTTCTTGCCTCACACTAGTTAAGAAAGAGCGAGTCAGAGTGCGGACACCTCAGGCCTGGATTTCTGTGAGTGATTATCCGGATAAGATTCCAGCTATTATTCCAAAGCCTTATTTAATGTAATAGAAATAAAGTTTTGAAACTCATCATTTCCTTTTCTTCATGTCACATTATTTTTTAAAAGATGAGACATGAAGTGGTAATGTGCCTGAAAATTCTCTTCAGAATACTGGGCTACTCTCTAGAAAACAAAAAAAATGAAGAATCTGTTGTTGTTGTTGTTGTTGTTGTTGTTGTTAGCCTCATTGGTCTGTTTTCTTTCTTTCTTTTTTTTTTTTTTATTGGTCTGTTTTCTGTACTATCCTTAGAAAACAGAGTGAAGGGCAGGTGTTCAGACATTCAGGATCTTGCTCCAGTGGCCTGAACTCGAGACTCAGCTCCACCAGTTATTAGCTGAAAGACACAGAGCAATGAATTTAACCTTTTCTGCCTCCATCCCTCACCTCCCCCCCCCCCCCCCCCGCCCCGTAAAATAAGACTTTAAAATACTATCTCCAGGGGCACCTGGGTTGGGTGGCTCAGTGGTTGAGTGTTTGTCTTTGGCTCAGTTAGTGATCCCGGGGTCCTGGGATCGAGTCCTGCTGCATCAGGCTCTCCACAGGGAGCTTGCTTTTCCCTCTGCCTGTGTCTCTGCCTTTCTCTCTGTATTTATCATGAATAAATAAATAAAATCTTTAAAAAAATGCTGTCTTCCTCTTAGGGTTGTGGTGGGGATCAACACAGAGCTGATAGAGAGTGGCCTTTGCAAAGGCTGGAACAGAGCACCCACTCATAAAAGCTCGATTTTCTCACTATTATTATTATTATTATTATTATTATTATCCATGGTTCCCGGCACTTTGTAGGTACACGATAAATGTTGTTAATCCATTTTATTTGGCATTCTTTGTATTTATGTATTCGCCTTCTCACAAACTAAGTAGAAGTATGAAATATGTCATTTTCATGCTGTTTAAAATCAAATATACTCTTTTCCTGTGAGCCGCTGACAGCATAATGCTAAGCAACCCCCTGGCACGGTTAAAAAGCACAATATTTAAATGAAGGAGGTAGAAGAAAATTGGCAGTTTGTGAAAGGCAAAAAACAAAACTAAAAGCTGTGAATTAAACAAACAAACAAAAAAAGTTGAATCTTTTAGAGAGAAATGTTCAGGCCATGCAGAGCCAGAAAACTTACTTCCTAAATTAGTTTTATAGAATTTTTGCAAAGTGCTAAAGCAATTTAGTGTCAGGATACACTGATTCTAATAAAAATAAATTAATAAATTTAAAATGTTCAGGCACCTATACTCAAAGGCCGCTAGGCATTTTAATAGAAGATAAGTAAGAACCATTAATCATGGTTTCACATGCTTTCTCACATTACCCTAGGCAACTGTGGCCAGGCCGAGAAATAGTACTTCGAGGAGGTTGCTGGTACTAGATAAAATAGTGGTTTTATCTAGAGTGTCTACACTATATTTTGTCTACACTTTTGCTTTCTTACAAGTAAGTACAAAATTGCAACCTGTTGACAACTTAATTTTTTTCATCATTTTGCCCTACCCTTAGGAAAAGATAATAAAATCAGTAAAATTTGCATATTTTTTCTACTTGTTTGGCATAAAGCATTGGTCCTCTTGAAGGCGTGAGGCTGGGAGAAGTGCACATATGCACTAACCTCGTTTATGCATCGACCATGTTTCTAAACTTAGAGGCACAATTTATTCATAGAGTCCTTAGCCTGTCTTAAGTCTAAGACTTCTTGGAGAATCTGATGAATTGTTGAGCTCTGTCTCCTCAAAATACACATCGGAATACAGTACACCTACAGATTCCCTAACGATGCGCGAATGCTGTCTTGAGAACTTCCATGGGTGGCTCCTCATGGACACCATGCCTACGTCTCAAAGAAGTGCCAGTCATGTGGAGAACGATTCAAGAAATGGGACCTGGGGACACACTGAGAACTTCTCTTTAGTCTCCACTCTTGTAATTCACTTTTCCCATGAAACTTTTTAGGATAAAGTTACAAATCAGCTGGACTTGCTTCCTCGATTTGAAGACCATTCAGCCATATTTGCAGCAGAATTCCATCTTCCTCCTCCTAAGCAGGCTTTTAAAACCAGGCACTTTCCATATTCCAGCTACTTCCTTAAATGCTGTAACCCTGGAGCCAGTAACTTGTGGCAGCCCTGCTCATCCCCACTCTGCTCATGGTTCGAACCAACTACTGTACCTGCCCCTCTACCCTTAACAGCACAGTGGCTTCTATTTCCTTGCTCTATAATTGTCTCTTTTCAAGAGAGGACCAGAGTCAGCCACGGTTTGATGACTCTCATTCTACTATCTAATTTAATTAACTTCTGTTGTAGTGAACCTCTGCTCTGAAGGAAATAATTGGATCTTAAGCATCTACTAGCTTTGTAATGTGTTGTTTTTTTTTTTTTTTTTTTTTTTAGCTTTGTAATTTTAACCAAGTCACTGAACCTCTTTGGAATCCATTTTTTCAATGTATCAAAAGATGGGTTTGGGCTATAATCTACAAGGCGGCTTTGAGTTTAACATTTTGTATATTTTTAAACACATATTTGTGTGTGTGTGTGTGTATTGATAGTTTTTCTATGTTACTGATACCACTGGAAGGAAACCCCAATGCTCAAACACACTTTTTTTCTTTTTTGGACATATTAAAACATACAGAATTATTTTTTCATATTAAAACATACAGAATTATTTTTATTCTTGTCCAAGTAGGTTTGTCACCCTATTAAAGCATCTAAAGGTCACTGGCAAATTATTCACTTGCAATAGCCAGCCTGGAATATCAAACTTTGAAACATTTTAAAAACTGTGCTTTCTTCATATACATGAGTTCTTTTTTTTTTTTTTAAGATTTTATTTATTTATTTATTCATGAAAGACACACAGCAAGAGAGAGGCAGAGACACAGGCAGAAGGAGAAGCAGGCTCCATGCAGGGAGCCCAACGTGGGACTTGATCCTAGGACTCCAGGATCACGCCCTGGGCCAAAGGCAGGCACCAAACCACTGAGCCACCCAGGGATTCCCCCATATACATGAGTTCTGATCACATAAAAATAAGAGGCAATGCATGAACAGTTACTTTGAGATGACATTTAAGAGAGAATCTGAGGCTTTCTAGAGCACTGGATTCACAAGCTGGGTTCACTTTACCAGTCCACCCCTTGCACCTCACACTGCACATGGCACACAGTAGGTGCTCAATCAGTGTTGGCTGAGCAATGAAAGAGTCTCATAACTGATAGAGGGTGGGCATCAAGTTCAGCAATTATGTTTTGAGGAAAAGAATTAGAAATTGGAGATAGAATGCTAGTGAGTGGGAATGAAGGTGAAAAGATGGACCAGGACAGAGGACAAGGTCATCAACCTAGAATATTTTTGATAGTCATGAAACTGAAAAGGGATATGATGAGATATGGAGGAGAGATGGAAGCATTGTGCATTGTTTTTCACAATATGTAATTTTATTTATGGTCAAGTATATACTTCCTCAAGGCATCCACCGTTTCAGTTAGTTTCCCAAACTGGATGCTGCATGAAACAATCTTTGGAGGTAATGGGGGCTTGTGTAGTTTCAAACACTCAGAGAACCTCAAGGCTGAGGTGTTATCTGAAGTCACTGAATAAACCCCATGATCTTGTATGTCTGTAAGGCCCACCTACTTTAGCATCATCCTCATATTCAAATCCTATTTTCTCCATAAAATTTATCAATATTAATTTGCATTTGAAGATTTTCAGCAAAGAAATGAAATCTATTTGGCTATAGCTACTGAAAGATCCAACTTGAAAAATACAAATACATGTCCAAAGGTAGATGGTTCTTGGCATTGACTCAGGTGCTCTGTGATGCCATTAGATGCTCAGATTTCTTACCTTTTTCCTTTCTATCACTCTACATTTGTTGGATTCCACCCTCATGGTTGCAAGGTGGTTGCTGTAGCTCCAGTCATCGCATTAACATTTAAGATTCAAAGAAGTGTGTGTGTGTGTGTGTGTGTGTGTCTGGTAGGGGAGAGCAGAGGACTAGACAATTTATTCTTTTCCCTTTCATAAACGAATACTAAAATTTTCCTGGAGCACAAGTGGACTTTTTTTTAAAGTAGGGTCTGTGCCCAGCACAGAACCCAACACGGGGCTCCAACTCTTGATGGTGAGATCAAAACCCGTGTCAAGATGCTCAACCAAAAAGCCAGCCAGGCATGCCTCAAGTGGACTTTTAAGTGTATCTAACTGGCCAGATGGTTTTATGAAGCTGTCCTAAGGTGCCAGAGCAAGGTGACAGAGTGAACTTCCTACCTGGGGCTGGCATGTTGTTGCTCCAACACCTGCGGTCAGGTGACAAGGAGGCATCAGAAAATGGTTGAGAAACCAATAGGGTTTACCACTGTCCTCATGATAGAAAAAGATGGGAATCAGAAGCATGAGCAAAACCAATAAATTTCTCTTTTATTTGGTGTGAAAGCCAGTCTTATTTCCTATAATTTGCCTTGAGTAGGTGTTACGGCTTGCTTACCTCAGGAGAACACTTGGTGAATAATGATGTAAGTTATGTTTAATAGTTTAAATAACAATGAGTTAGATGTGTCTTGTGTTGCAATTTTTTTTTGCATAAGTGGATTTTAAATTTTACTTATAACCATTAAATGTATTAAGGTCGTCTATAAACTCCCTAACGTGCACATGTACAGTTGCGGAGTGTAATTCCTGCTTTTTTGTTAATGAGAATATGGAGAATATGGCAATATTTTATATAGAGCAGTATTCTGGGAAAAATAAGAATTTTTGTCCATAGTATGTAAGTCAAAGAAATGGGGAAGAAAGGCAGTAAGGGAAATAGAAATTATTGAGGTAGTAAGGCATGAGAAGGAGAAGGAGATTTAAACTGGCAGTAGCCGAGATCGCAACAGGAGAAGAAAGAACAGAAGTAAAATGTGAGTGTTGAAGTTCCCTTTGGTTTTTGAATTAAACTTTTTGCCACGGAAAACTTCCAGCATATGCAAAAGCAGAGAGAACGCTGCAGGAAACCTGCGCCAATCCATCACCCAGCTTCCAGAATTACCAACACATGGTCAATTTTGTTTCACTTCCATGCAAGTCCCATGCCTTACGTTATTTTGAATCCTATCCCAGACCTCATCATAACCATCTCCTGAGTAAGTTAGCCAAGCAGTGGATAGAACAGAGTTCGCATTCTAGCCCTGGCACCAGCAGCTACGAGGCCCCGGACAAGTTCATTCCACTTGATATATTTCTGAAGCATCATCTGTGAACCCAGAAGCAAAAAAATTAACTAAATTATTTCCAGATAGAGATCTATGTCACAAAGGAAATAAGAAAACAGGGTAATGGACCCAAGAGTGACTGGGGTGTGGGGGGGATCTATCTTTTACACTGGTTGATTGAGGAAAGATAAGTTCTTACTCCCTCTGTTCTGGTTTCCTATCCTGTCAACAGGGGATGGTGTCCTGTGTGGCTCTTGAGAGTTAGCTAATGTCTGAGAAAGCGCTTAGCTGAGGCCTGGCACATGGCCAGCTCTTGATAAATGAAAGTCAAGATGTTAAGGACCACGGTGGTCCCTGCTTGTCTCCTAGATCCCTTCCTGGGGAGGGCTGCCATGATCCGCCCTGCTTCATGCTGACTTAAAAGGTGGTTGAGGTGTGTTGGGCTCCTTGTCCTCCTCTAGGCTAGAGCCTGGTTAAAAACTCTGGTTCCTCTAATTTTATTCTTCCATATTAGGGGCTTTATTCTAGAACACTGTGAATGTGTGGAGTGTGTCAAGAAAATAAGGTTAGGGGGCACGTGGGTGGCTTAGTAGGTTGAGTGACCGCCTTCGACTCAAGGCATGATCCCGGGGTCCTGGGATCCAGCCCCACATCAGGCTTCTTGCTCAGTGGGGGTCTGCTTCTTTCTCTCTCTCTGCCCCTCCAACCCTGCTCATGCTCATTCTCTTAAATAAAATCTTTAAAAAAAATAAAAAAACTTACATCAGGCCTGTATCTCTTTCCTCCTCCTCTTCAACTTTGTGGGAAGTAAATGGCTTATAAATTCACTGTATATTTTTTTTAATGTAGAAAATACACGTTTTTGCTAGAGTGAGTATTTGAGATGAACTGCTTAAAATCTCACGTTAAATGTCTAAAAAAAAAAAAAAATCTTTGGAGATCGAGTTTTACAGCTTGCAGTTTGGCAGACACTTAATTCTAATCCAAACAAAGTGTTCCTGGCAGTCTATCAAAAAACTGGAAAATTTCGAGTTTTAGGAATGGCTACTTTTCTGGGATTTAATGATCTTTTTCATAATATGTTAGCAGATCAACTTCTATTTATATTAAATGTAGGCTTTGATCCAAACTCCATGTAATAAAGCAACAAACAAGGGAAAAAATAGAATTCAATAAGGTCATTCACTTCCTCTAGATTTCGAGAGATGGAAGGCCAATGAGCTGCTGGTCTACAAATGCTGCCTGTGTGTGTGTCTGAGCAAATCTGGAGAACACAGCCTCTCATCCTGAAAGAATGACAAAACCCTTGTAGCCATCCCTTGTCTCTTGATCTCAACCTTGAACCATAAGAGGGCTAAGGATGGGTGAGCTTTTAGCACAAGCTTATTGTTTTGCCCCTGGGATCATGCTCCATGCAGCCTTTCCTGTGTTTTTTTTGCTGGTGTCCATGAATTGATGACGATTGCTCCAGCCATTGGCTCCCAGGCCAATCAGAGCTACGGCCCAGCCCAGCACACATCCCTTCAGCTCAGGCTTTATGACTGGCTGGTCCCCTTCTCCGTTTTCTCTTTTTCTTCCCTAGACCACCGATCTCCACAAGGGACTGTTTTCAACCCTTTAAAAAATGTCCTTTAAGGAGCACCTGGGTGGTTCAGTGGTTGAGCATCTGCGTTCAGCTCTGGTCATGATCCCAAGGTCCTGGGATCAAGTCCCATATCGGGCTCCCCTGAAGGGAGCCTGCTTCTCCCTCTGCCTATGTCTCTGCCTCTCTCTCTGTATCTCTCATGAATAAATAAATAAAATCTTTTTTTTTTTTTTAAAGAAAAGCCATTTTCATTCTGTTAAAAATTCTTTTAGAGATGTATAGTATCCTATTACATGAAGTACCACAATTTGATTAACCGGTCTCCTTTTGTGGTTTCCATTATATTTTGTTACTAAAAAAATTACTATAGTAAATGTATATTGCTCCTGATAAATAAGTCTCATTCTCTCCAAGTCACTTTCCCTGTCCCTTTAGTTCAGAAGGAAGATTTAAAAAAATCCAAAATGTAAAGTGCATCAGGTTTGACATTCACCCAAAGAGTTCCTTATTTTGTTATTTGACTTTCTATACATGCATGTGTATCTCTTACAGACCCATTCATTCGTCCCTTGAATATTTTTCAAATCATTCTGATATTTTTTGTAACCTCTCTCTAGCCTTGTGTCTACAATCTTAACAATTACCAAAGTGATATCTGCTAATCATAAAACAGGTGCTGACTGAACAAGTGATATTGTGCCCTTTGCCTTAGTTTATGTTGGCTCTGGCTCATCATCTTTTGTTCTGGTTCCCCAAGGAAGAAGCATCCTCATCCCTCTCCTTCACCTGTGCCTGGTGAAGAGGGAGACAATTCCGCAGTTATATACACAAAAAATGGAATTATGGAAACCAGAATGGTTCAAATGGTTTATCCAGAGTCAGGGGCTCTGTTCATAAGTAGGAGCTTTTGGGTCTCTGCTCTTCAAAACTTTCATGATGTGCAACAGAAAATTGGAAGTGCTGTTTCTTTATGAATTTCAAGGTCTCTTGTGAGAACTCAAGAGTTGCCAAAATCTGCCTGAACTTTCTGATTCCTGATGATAAACCCAACAAAATGCATCTGTGCCAAACAAAATACCAGAAGTTGTATTGAAATTCAAATGTCAAAAACACAGGGTCTCAAGAGCAAGCAATTTAGGAGAGAGAATTAATGATAGAGGAATTCCTATAATTAAGTCTTCTTCTAGAGACCTAATTAAAAAACTTTCTCTGGTCTCTCCAGGCAAAAATTTTAAAAAAATTCTAAAATGGTTAAGGCCTGAAATGACCATTCTGATTCTGATTTGGGGCCTCAAATTTTACCCTATCTTACAATGTGTTTCGTTTATTTACTTTTTTCTATTACATTTTTCTTTGGAATTCAAAACTTCAAGGTTTGACAGCTTACAACGATGGTATGCAAACTGGTGGTGACCATGAAGAAGTCCTTTCCCCAGTGTAATGAATTAATATATGAATCTCTTCTCTCCATCTTCTGCTTGTTTTCTCTGCCCCCTTTTGTTCCTCACTGTTACTTTTTTGATGGTGTGGTGGTCATAGTTATTGCGAGATGAACTTTTATTTTTCTTTCACTTTTTAGTTTTTCCAGGGCTGTCTCCATCAAATTTGCCTCTTGCCCGAGTGTAGTTTATCAGTGATTACTTATTAGCAATAACTGCTCCAGATTGGACAAGCAAACCTCAGTTACCGGTGGCAATGTGGGATTGGTGGCAAACTCTGATGAAAAATTCTGGGCTAAAGAATTTTGAGATAGTGGTCTGAGCTGTCCACGCTATTGTCATGGTGACGTGACACAAATGTAATTCACTGTGAAGGGTAATATAGGGAGTGGCCTGTGGTGTCCAGGCAAGGGCAGAAAGGAAGTGACTATATACAGGCTGTGTTCTAGATCTTAAGAGAATCAAGGAGCGTGAGTGAACAAAACAGATCCAAACCTATTACCCTCCCGTGGGTGAGGGAAGACAGGCCATAAATGGTAACTTAATAAAAAAGTAAATGATCTCGTGTAATACAGTATATAGTTTGGAGGTGATAAGTAGATAGAAGAAAGAAAGAGGGATCTAGAGTGGATGAGTAGAGGGTAGTCCATAATTTTAAGTAGCATGAGTGTGGTAGGCCTCGCTGAATTGATGACATTTTAGCAAAGACTTGAAGGAGGTGAGGGTTCTCCATATGAGTATATGGAGGTGAGATGGATATTTGAGTGTCAGGGAGACCATGGTACCAGGAAAAGGAACCAACCAATGCAAAAGCCTGAGGGGATTTTGTCCAGCAAGTTAGCAGTGCACTCACATACTACCTGCCATGCATGTTGGGGGGTCTCCTCCCTGATTTGTCTCTGGTACTCCCCAAACCCGTTTAGTCTTCTTACTGTGGGGCCTTTATTTCAGGGCTCACACTCACCATTGATAATTCCATTGTGGTTTTCCCTTCATGGATAGGGGAGTGGGGGAGTGGGGCCTCTTTCTGTCCCTTTGAGTGAAACATCTACAAGACAAGCAGTCCTTTCTCTTGCAAATATTGGCCAGCTCTTCTGTTCAAACTCTGGGATATTATTATGCTAACAGAGCCTTAGCACCATCCTAGGGTTGTGACTTTTTTTTTTTTTTTAACCTTATTGGTATATCCCTCCTGCCTTTAGGAAAAAGATGGATAACCGCTGCCGATGAAGAGGGTAGGAGAGAACATCCCATCCAGATGCACAATTCCGAAAATAAACATTTATTTTTTTAATATTTTAAAAAAAAGTTTTAAAAATTCTATTTGAATTCAATTTGCCAATATATAGAATAACACCAGTGCTCATCTCATCATGTGAAAATAAACATTTACAGGAAATTCTATTGTTGACTAACTACAGGCTATTTGTTCCTTCTAGAGGAAAGGCTTTCATTCCTAAAATTTTGTTTAAATAATCCTGGCCCTTAGATATTCATGAGCTTGTGAGCAGTTTAATAATTCGGAAAAGTCTGGCTCTCCCTCATCCTTTCACTAATGGCACGATTCTAGTTGAGGCGAAGAGCGAATTCTAAGGCTGGACAGATCTGAGACAAAGGCAGTTTCGGTGTAGGTGCTAATAATTACACCAACCTGAGCTTTCCTGGGGAAGAAGGAGGCCAGATCCTCCGCCCCTGCCCCCCACTGGGTCCAGGATAGTCCAGAACCGAAACCAGGACTGAGAAAGAATAAACCCAAATTTACATGAAAAGACAGAAGCAGCTCCTTTATTATAGCCCAACAGCTATGACAAATGAAGACACATCCAAGAACAGATAATGAAAAATTTTGAATTATTGCCATTGTTTCTCATATTCCTGAGATTCTTGAATTAATATAGCAAACCAGTCTGAAGATAAAAAGCCAGAAGCTTTATCAAATACATTATGTCTGGCGGAATGTCTACACTGAGCTAACTCAAAGTCCTGGTAGTAGTTTGGGTTTGGTGCAAGAAGTGGCATGGATTTTTCTAGGAGGTTTCAATTTACTTATCTTTTCATTTGAAAGTGAAGTATTTAACTATGACGGTTTCTCTACTTTCCCTGTTGGATTGTCATATTTATTTCTTTTATATTTCTGATTTAGCTTTATTTATTTTCTGGAGGAGGTGGGGTCTTCTTTTCCACAGGTCTCAAGAATATTTAGCCATGGGGTAAAATGATTTTAAGGCCAACTCTGAGGTAAGAGTACCCAGAAAGTAGCATTCAAATATTACACTATGCAAAAAGCTCAGCCTGTACAAGAGTTAGACATTATGTGGCTTTGACTTTGCATTTTAACAGTTTCAAAGGCCAACCTTAGTTCCAGCTTTATTTGTATTTTCATTGCGATATAAGCAAGAATATTTTCCTCTCCACCTGACTCCCATTGTACACAATATTGTGCAAGTATTGTGCAAATAGACACAATAATATGACTAGCTATTTACATGTTTTGTGTGACAACATAATATGAACATTGTTCCAAATGTGGAATAATCCACTTGCCGGAGGATTTAGGTAGGATTGCAGCCCAATAGACATGAAAATGCTTATTGATTTTGAAAAAAAAAATTCCTTCTAGCTATGTTTTTAATCTTGGTACGTGGAAGATACAACTTAATATTTCTGCATTTTAAAGACATCTTCATGTTCATGTTTGTATTTTTATATAAAGATAGTAAAATATAATTTGCTTGTAATTATTTAATTTCTGACTGTCATTGATTGTTCCTTAGAGGGAAGTTATTTATTAACAACAACAACAACAAAAACCCACATAATCTATCAAAAGCATGTAATCACTTTCTGTCTTAAAGATAAAGTTAAGGCCGTGGCAGATTTTCCAAGACTCTCTACAGAGTGGAGTAGGGAAAAATAAAAAGGCACAAAAAGTATGTTTTAATGAAATTTTCTTTCTCATACCTAGTATTATGCAATAGGCTAACGCAACATATATGGGGGCTGGTGGTGCTTAGATATAGAAATGGTTTCATTGCTAATTTTCCCAAAGAGACTTCTGCTGTGAATAGGGTGAAATGTGTATTAAAAAATGATACATAAAACAGGTCTAACCTTTAATCAGTCCTCTTGTGCAACGGCCAGCCCAGAGATCTTGAGTCCCTATTACTATACGATTGAACTTGCAAAACCCACCAAACTTAAAAGCTTATTAAAGTGCAATGGAATGATGATCTGAAAACCACAATCTTTTTCCCCCCGCCTTTTTCTTTCCTTCTCCGAACCTACCCTGGAATGTCCTTTCCCCCCACGTCCTTTAGTCTAAAAGGATAGCATCAACTCTTTACTTTTCATTCTGAATATTCCTCTTGTAGTCTGATGTGGAAATAATACTATATTTGTTTTTAAAGCCCAAGGTATGATGTGATTAAGTTGGAAACTCACTGTGTCTTCCAGGTTTAAATATGGCCTGAAGAGAATTTAAATGAGCAGTAAGGGGGACGTCTGGGTGGCTCAGTGGTTGAGCATCTGCCTTCTGCTCAGGTCCTGATCCCCGGGTCCTGGGATCGAGTCCTGCATCAGGCTCCCGGCAGGGAGCTTCTCCCTCTGCCTGTGTCTCTGCCTCTCTCTCTCATGAATAAATAAATCAAGTCTTAAAAAAAGAAATAAATACATGAGCACTGGGGGCTGTTTTGCGGGTGTGCCGTGCACTGTCCATGAACAACACAAGAGCTAAATAAACCCCGAGTGAATTTTACTTCCTTCAGCACTCATGCACTTATAAATACATTAAATCTACTGAGTACTCCCTTTGTCTCTTTTATGCGGGAGCTCACACAACTCACCATATAGCAGATATTTGCAAAAAGGGGTGTGAAAATCAGAGCAAGTTCCAGGAAAAGCAGTTGGCTTTCTTACCTCAAGGCATAAACAGTGGGTCTTTTGCCAGGTTTTTGGACACCTCATTCTTTACTAAGCTAACTTCCCTCCCCTTCAGCCCTGTCCTTCCGTCTCTCTCAAAAAAAAAAAACCACTCCCAAGGAAGAAAGTGCCCAGCCTGCAGTGAAAGGGTGGGCTGGTCATTCACTTGTAGGCATTGGAAAGGCAGGGCTGTCACCCAGGATCTGTTTAGGGTGTAAATATTGTTAAGCTACTTTCCAGAGAGTTATGTAAAGAGTTGCTAATGTTCCCTGAAGATCTCCCTCCTGTGCTGGCATCTTGAAAGAGGCAGGTTGCGACGTGTGTGGACGCTTCCCCTTGCTATTTATGAGCTGCGGCCCAGCAGCTTGCAGTGAAAAGCTGTCATATTTCCCTTGGGTGTGCAGAACCAGTTTCTCCGGCCTGCCAGGCCTTGAAGCTGAGGCTTATCCAAAAGGAGAGGCTGGTGAGGGGGCCCGTGGGGGAAAGCCCGAGATCTAGCACTTGTTGAAACTTCAGGTAGGAAGAGAAGTGAGGATGAGAAAAGAAAAAAAAAATTCTTTTTTTACAAAATTCTCTCAATTATCTGTGGTTCCAAACAGTGGAAACTTTTTCTTTCTCTTGATTCAAGGGGGGTGGAGGGAAACAAAGGGCCTCAGTGATGCCAAGTGGCAGCAGGATTCACTCCCAGCTCGCTTGGTAGACTGAGGCTGGCCTGGCTTTGGGACTCTGCAAGCCCTTGGCGGAGATAATGGAGCTCCACTTTCCTCAACTGGCTTTCACGTCTTAGAGGTTCAATATCTTCAGAAAAATCTCAAACATCTCTGAATAGAATAGGAACACCCTTTTCTATTTTGGAAAAGATCTGAACTGACAACTCAAACAGCCCCGTTTGGATTTATTTTTAAAGATTTTATTTATTCATGGGAGACACACAGAGAGGCAGAGACACACAGAGAGAGGGAGAATCAGGCTTCCCATGGGGAGCCTGATATGAGACTGGATCTCAGGACCCTGGGATCACAACTGGAGCTGAAGGCAGGTGCTCAACCACTGAGCCACCCAGGTGTCCCCATTTTTATTTTTATTTATTTTATTTTATTTTATTTTATTTTTTCCCATTTGGATTTTTAAATGGTGTCCAGGAGTGCTGGGGTATCTCTTCAGGGACCGATACCTACGCTGTCATCATAGTGTAAAAAAAATCTAAAAAAATATTAAAAATATATACACATAATTGGGGGGAAAGCAATAAACAGCTTTCTATCTAGTTGCTTGCAAGGTCTAGGCAGTCCGAGTTCTTTAGTAGGCCTGCTTGCACAGATGCAAATGTTGAGGCAACTTTTCATAATGCCGTAGCAAAGCCTAGCTCGGCGAGGCATTGATCACGGAATGGATTTGCAAATGACTGTGTACGCTGGCATAAATCAGTGCCACCCAACAAAACAGAGGAGCCACATCAGAGGTTGGTTGTTGCTTTTCTTGAATTCTTTCTTCATATATCTGTTTTTTTAAAAAAAATGATTCTGACTGTCAACTGGGATTATTGGACTGCATAATGATATTTTTTTTATGTCCAAACATATGAATAAAATTACTTTCTCACCCTGTATATTATGGTTATACATGCTTTCTGAAAGTAAATTAACATAGAAATAAATCTGTGATGTCAAGAATATACATTAACCTGTTTGGGCCTTATAAATATGTAAAAATAGCACCTAGCTCTTTGCCTCTCTGTGGTAGAGTAATATCTCGTGTTGGATCTAGAACTGGACATTTTGTATATTAGAGTATTTGATTACACGCACTCCATCCAACTGAACAATAGTTTTTTAATCCTGTGGGTTCAGTGTTGAACCTGGCACCCTAGGGGATACAGGAAAGGACTCTAAGGGAATCTTGGCTTCATTGGACATCATCATCTTGCTTCAGATTTGGCTTACCTGTTGTTGTCTGGGCTATTGCACCAGATTTTACCTCTGTCTTTATTCCCTTTGCCAACCGTTCTTCACGCTTCTTTCTAAAGACATCCGGCTTAGTCCTCTTCCCCTCTTCTTATTGGCCATAGATCCTTCACTGCCACTCCCTTTGGGCACTCAGTGCTCCAGCTACTCACCAGCATGGTGGCCTGAGTATGCCCTGCCCACATGCCTCCCCTGCTTGCCCTGCCCCTCCACACCTGTCCAGCCACCTGGAGAAGGTCCTCCTCCTCACTCATCCCTCCCAAAGTCTCAACTCTTGAGAACAAGACTTTGCCTGATACCTGCCCTCCCCAGCTGGGCTCCACCTCCTGTGTCCTCCTCCTCTTCTGTGATGACCCTTCTCGGTGCTTTTAATAGGCTCCCTGAACATCTTTTGTGTACACTTCAGTATCCTTGACTAGCTGAGGGCTCTTGGTGGGCAGGATTTTTGTCTTCTCCATCTTTGTACTGCTACCACATGGCCTGCCTGGGTAGACATCCCACAAATGTTTGCTGAATGCACAGTCTGTCCCTTTGTCACCTGAAAAATTGTGTGCAAGTATCTGAGGTTGTTAAGGCTAGAAGAATTTTCATGGACTCAAAGCATCTACATTGCTTTTGTCTCCATCAGCCAAGACTCTCATCTCTGTCTCTTCCTGCTTTCTTTCTTTCTTTTTTTTTTTTTTTAAGGTTTTATTTATTTATTCATGAGAGAGACACAGAGAGAGGCAGAGACACAGGCAGAGGGAGAGGCAGGCTCCATGCAGGGAGCCTGACGTGGGACTTGATCCCGTGTCTCCAGGATCACGCCCTGGGCCAAAGGCAGGTGCCAAACTGCTGAGCCACACAGGAGTCCTCTTTCTTTCTTTTTAAAAAGATTTTATTTATCTATTTGTGAGAGACACAGAGAGAAAGGCAGAGACATAGGCAGAGGGAGAAGCAGGCTCTCTGTGAGGAGCCCAATGTGGGACTCAATCCCAGGACCCCGAGATCACGACCTGAGCTGAAGGCAGACGTTCAACCACTAAGCCCAGATGCCCCTTCCTGCATTCTTTATTTTTGTCTACTGAGTGCGTCACATGAACTGAGACAGTGGGAGCTACACAAAGCAAACTACGTCTTTTTTGGCTTAAAACTACAAAGATTTCCCTTGTCTGTAGAATAAATTAATGCCTTTCTTTGACCTGTAAGGCCCAGTCTTGTCCCGCCAACCTCCCCAACCTCATGCTGTGCCATTCTTCTTCTCACTGTGTCCTGGACACATGGACCTTGTTTGTTCTGGGAACAAGCAGAACTGTTTTCTGCCCAGAGGTCTCGCATCTGCTGGAACTTTCTTCCTTATCTTTCAAGTGTCAGCTTAGACATTATGTTCTCTTTCCATAAGTATTCCACCTAAAGTATATTTCCTGTATACCCACCCTTTCCTTGAGAACTGAACTCTGTTTTTGTCCTTTGAAGCAGAATCTCAAGGGAGGATTCATTTATTTTTATTTGCTTGTGTATTTGTTTACTTGTTCATTATCTTTCCCCTTCTCTCATTAAAATGTGTACCCCTCGAGGACGAAGGATCACGTCTATTTTTATTCCGTCTGCGTTTCCCAAGGCTCATGCCTACACTTGCCACAGAGTAAATGGTAATTAATATTTTTTCTTGCATGGCAAGTGAAGGATCAGTCCAAAACAAGCATGTGGAAGGACGTCTTGAAATACTTAGATTCTCATAACAACCATATGAAATACGGTTACTTGAGGTGTGTTTGTGGATGGCATGTTTGCACCTCCCCCAGATTCACATGTTGAAGCTCTACCTCCCTAAGTGATGGCATTTGGAGGTGAGGCCTTTGGGGAAGTGATTAGGGTTAGATCAGGTTGTGAGGGTGGGGCCCCCATGACGGGATTAGTGTCCTTTAAAGAAGAGGAAGAGTGATCTCTCTCTGTCTCCCTCACTCTCTCCCCCCCTCCCCCTCATTCCAACACACACACACACACACACACACATACACACACACACACAGAGCAAAGGCCATAGGAGAACACGGTGAGAAGGTGGCTATTTGCAAGCCAGGAGAAGGGCTCTTGCCAGAGTACATAGTGACACCGTGATCTTGCCCTTCCAGCCTCCGGAGCCGTGAGAAATAAATGTTTGTTGTTTAAGCAACCAGTCTGTGTTTTGCTATAGACAAAGGTCTGCGACTTGAATGGGCTTCAAGCATTTTGTCCCGTCCTTGTTTCTAATATGACCATTGTGGTGGCTTAAGAGAACATCTATGTGGTATCTCCTCTTAGGATCTCAAACTTGCAAACATTCTCTACCTACTTTTGCTGATACGTTCTTATGTGCCTACATTCACTCTTTTGCCTTCATGCAAATACACACAACTCACTCCACACACGCAGCATTGGGGGGAAGATCTGAGCTCCCAGACAATCTAAACCCTAATGCTACTTGAAACGAGTCCTTTCAGTGACATTTGGAAGAGCGAGTTCAGAAACTAAAGTGATGCAGGGTGTCAACAATACTTCAATTAAAAAAGGAGAGAGAGAGAGAGAGAAAGTTCAAAGAGATTCTGGGCTGTTGAAGAAGGAGTGTCCAGGTTCACCTGTCAAGCAACGATCTTTCCATCTTTCAAATAATGTAAGCTGCAGAGGAAGCACAATGTTTTGACCTTGATGCATTAGTGGTAAGAATATTTTCACATTCCTCAGTTCTGTGTACACAAATTGGACTTTATCTCAAATATGAGTAATGCAAAGGAGTATGTAAATAAATTTCAATTTATAGTAGCTTGCTATTCCCTTGTGCTCCAATCTTTTTTTATTCATTAAGTAACTCAGTTATTTATTTTTTTTTCTAAAAAGGAATATTTAAATAGCTCTCACCTCTCTCAAGCCATTCAAAATTAAGCAAAGTCTGAGGCCCAGATTACCTGGTAGCCACTTCCGTAGTAGTTTTCCTGTTGTTGATGCCGGGCAGCAAAATAACAACAGAATCAGTAGGATTGCTAACAATACAGTCCTAAGAATTAACACAACATATTGGATTCTACAGGGTCTGAGCCCTTCAGGAAAGACGCAGTGATGTCAATGATCTCCCAGTGATTTTGTGAGCAGCTGTATGAGGTTTGTTGAGAATTAAAGGCTACTCTACTCTTGGGGCAAACATATTATTAAGAGACTGTAGCACTTGAAGCAGCTTGGGGAGGTTAAAGAAACACAACAAAACAAACAAAACTCAAAAAACCAAAACCAACCCAGGCATTGGGGCATGCACAGTAAACAGAGGCTTTAGCTTTGTTCCCCAGTTTGAGGGAACACCTGCCAACACCTGGGACATGGCGTTTATTTACTTCCTGGCGCAGTATACCAGTTGGCCAGTTGTTATTAATGAGAAGTTTATCTGACAGATTTTGCTTCGTCATGATCCTCATGCCATTCAGATTCCTCTAGAGAACATTCCATGGAGGCCCTCCATGTGCCAGGCACCATGCAGCTCTGTAAACCTCCTTTAGATGCCAACTTTTCAGAAAGAGGCAAAGGTGCTGAAAGGATGAGAAGCTGGTTGGCCCAGTCTTCAAGCACTCTCGATTAGGTATTCAATTCATCAAACATTTGTTGAGGGTCTGATAAGTGCTCCCCACTGTGAAGTTCCGCAGAGCAAAGTAAATTCCGTGGGGTCCTCACTCTTGGGAGGTCCCAGTCTGGACAAAGAGTGGCCCTGAGGATGTATGTTCAGAAAAAGAAAGAATGTACAGAGCTGCATGGGTGCCCCTGAATAAAAAAAAAAAGGCATGATAATAAAAGAGTGTATGATGCACACACATGCACACACATACGGGGTGCTGATATGCACAGGTGCCAGTAAATATCTAGGATATCTGGTAACAGTGGTTGCTTTTGGGGAGAAGAACTGTTTTCTTTCTTTTTTTTTTTTATAAGGCACCTGTCACTCTCAGAAATTGTCTTATGTATTTATTGGTTAGCTTATTTGTTGTTCCTTTCTCTGACTACATGCAAATGCTCCCTTACGGCTGGCTGTAGCTCCAGTGACTAGAATAATGCCTGTCCTGTATTTTAGATGCTTAATAGCTTTTGTTTTTTCTTTTAAGTGAATGAGCTTGGAATTCAGAGATGGGAGGGAATCTTATTTTTAGCTGTTAGCCATTTTGCATGGCTTTAATATTTGACTTTTTACTGTGAAATAAATGAAATATTTGCAAATGCAAAGAAAATAATATAGTAAACTTTCATGTACCTATCACCCCCAAATAATGATCAATTCATGGTCAGTCTTGTTTCCTCAATATGTTTCTTCACTGTCTCCTGCTTTGCTCCAAAGTTATTTTGAAACAAATCCCAACCATCACAATATTTTTAAGCATTTCAGGTTGCAAACCATAATACCTTTCATACCTAAACAAATAAACGATAATTTATTAATATAAAATAGCCACTGCTCAAACATCCCTAATTAGTGTCATATTTTTTTTCCCCCACAGGTTGTTTTTACAGGTTTTTTGTGGGTTATTTAACAGTGGGCAGGTTTTGACTTTTCACAGTTACACTACTAGATATTCACAATTTCGAAGCAGGCATCACTTCATCCATCCATCCTTCCTCCTATCCATTTATTTACCATCCATCTATTAAATAAATACATGTTAAGTGCCAAGTCTGTGCTAGACATTATTCCAGATGCCAAGGATACATCAGTGAACAAAAAGACAAGAATTCCTGCCTTAATACAGCTTTTACTTTAGCAGAGGGAAACTAGGAATAAATAACACAAGTATGTAAAAACTTGATTATGGTACAATGTAACATGTAACAAAAGGGGAATTATAATTAAGGCCAACTCAGGATGTTAAAAATATTAGGTTCTTATTGTGACATTTAAAATTTGTAACACTTTAAATTTGATAAAGCCTTTTAAGTAGAACATATTGATTCTTCCTATAACGAATAAGTAAATTAAGACAATCAAAGGTTTTTCTTTTCTTTTCTTTTTTAAAGATTTTATTCATTTATTCATGAGAGACATGCAGAGACAGACAGAGAAGCAGGCTCCCTGCGGGGAGCCCCATGTGGGACTCAATCCCAGGACCCTGGGATCATGACCTGAGTCAAAGGCAGATACTCAATCACTGAGCCATCCAGGTGCCCATTTTCTCTTCTTTTTTAACTTTTTTACAATTGTGTTTACTGGGCTCTGCTCTTATAAATCAAGTAATGATAACTAAGAGCCAAAACATGATTTGCCAGGGTTTGGGTGGTCAGACTTGGGTGTTTAAGAAGCAGAGCTAGAGCCAGTCTGACACCAGGCTCTGGTATATGCTCTACAAACAATGGATTGGCAATTACACAAACCGGGCCAGCATTAGATATAAACTAATGCTTCTCTAGCAGGTCTCCTTACAGAGAGCCTTGCTGGAACATGCTTTACATCAGTGAAGGCAGATATCCTTAACTCATGAGCTATCTTTTGCCCATTGCCTAAACAGTCTAGGAAAAACAGAGTTATTGGTAGGCTCTATTAAACCCAAGAGTATTTTTGATTAGTACTTGAACCTTACATTGAAAGGTGGTATTTTAACTCCCAGAAAGGAAATGTCAGTGATGTTAAAACAATATTAAAACAGAAAAGGGCCAAGATAATGTTTTAAAACTCATGTGAGGTCATCAAGACACTAGCTCACCTTAACATTTTTGATTAAAATTGAAATCTGGTTCAAAAGGGGAAGAAAAGAACTCTTAGCAAGTTATTGAAAAGACTATAAAGTAGCAAGACTGATTTTTAGACAAGTCTCTCAGAACTTACACATCCTAGTGTTGTTTCCTACAACGTGATCACTTTGTGAGGAAGAGGGTGTATTTTTACTCCTTCTAAGACGGTGGTACAAAACATTTCTGAAACACCCCTTTGTAATTTGCTTCTGAAGAGAGTTTCCCAGTCATATAAGAAAAATGATCCACTTTCTAGAGTTTAGAATTATACCTTAGTTGTACCAAGCTGATGCCAATAAGTGAGAGCCAGTGGCTGTCTTCAGAACCACTGGAAGTTGGTGCTTACCTTTCCTTTTTACTTGTCTTGTCTTACTTTTGGAATAAGGGTGAAATCAGATTCTGTGTCTGGATTTGAGCTGGGGGAACAAGATTGAGTATGTTGACTGAATGGAGTCATCTCTCTTTTTTATTTTTTTCCATGAAAATGATGGTACCTAATTCACTGCCTGAAATGAATGAATTGCTAGTTTTCACATATAGGGTTTAGCATATCGCAGACAAGTTGCTTTGTTAATCCCATCCTGCCTTCTCCCAGTGTCCTCCCTTTTTTCCTCTTTAAATCCTGAGTTCAGGGGGCACCTGGGTGGCTCAGTGGTTGACCAGCTGTCTTTAGCTCAGGTTGTGAGCCTGGGGTCCTGGGATTGAGTCCTGCACTGGGCTCCTCACAGGGAGCTTGCTTCTCCCTCTGCCTGTGTCTCTGCCTTTCTCCCTGTATCTCTCATAAATAAATAAATAAATAAATAAATAAATAAATAAATAAATAAGAAATCTAAAATCAATCAATCAATCCTGAGTGGAGATTTCTCTTTCTTCAAGATTTTGAGAACTCTCAAAAGAGGCAAGAGGATAATTCTTCAATTTTCAAAGTGTTGACTCTGTTCTAATTCTAGGTAAGATGCTGGATCTGTTTACTGAAAGGATGATTCAGAGAAAGAGAAAGAGAAGCAATGCTCTTTAGAAACCTCATGGGTTCACCAAGCATGAATCACATTGGATCAACCTCATGCCCTTCTACAGGGTTATAAGTCCTCTAGATACAGAAAACATGGTGTGGTAGAAGTTGCCTGGAGTAGGAGTTAGGAGATCCATCTTCACATCCTTCTACTTGCTACTTTCTAGCCATGTGATTTGGGACAAATCACTTGTGTTCTGTGAGCCTTAGTTACATCATCTATAAAACAGGGAGAATATTAGCTTCTGGAACAAGGTGAGAGATGAACTACTAATAGCTCCCTTTAAGGATTGGTTTGGGGTTGTTAAAAGAGATAATGAATCTTATATGGATTAGAATACCATCAGGCAAATAATACAATGCATGTGAGTAATGGCCACAGGCATAGAAAAAGATGAGAAAAAATCAAACACTGCAGTTTTAGGTTGGGATAAGGAAAAGATATTATGGTGTCTTATAGGAAGTAGATGTAGATACCAGGAATATTTAGTTTGGAGAATGGAAAAACCAAGGTGGGAGCATCATGGAATCTATCAAATAGTTTAGGTGTTCGAAAGGGACAGCCTAAAGGCTGAATCTGGTTCACTACCTGTTTTTGTATGGCCTGTGTGTTAAAAATGTTCTTCCCACTTTTAAATTATTGAAAAAAATCAGAAGAAGATCACATGAAATACAGATTCAGTGTCATAAACAAAGTTTTATTGGAACACAGGTACCCTGTTTATTCACATATTGTTTATGCCTCCTTGGTATTACAATGGTAGAGCTGAGTAGTTGAGACAGAGAAAACATGGCTTGAAAACCCTGATATATTTACCGTTTACTCTGGTCCTTCACCAAACAGGTTTGCTAATCCCTTATATGACAGTTGAAAGCTGTCATGTAAGAGAAGAAATATAGGTGTTCTGTTTGCCCCATGATGTCAACTAAAACTGAGTCAACTAATGGGTAAATGAATAACCAATAGGTAAAAAACATAGGTAGGGATGTTTCAATTCAATATAAAGAAGAACTTTCTAATAATCAGTTACTTTTTTTTATTTTAAGATTTTATTTATTTATATGACAGAGAGAGAGAGTGCAAGTGAGCACAAGCAGGGCTGTGGGCGATAGGTGGAGGGAGAGGGAGGAGCAGACTCCCCACTGAGCAGAGAGACCCATGTGGGGCTCAATTCCAGGACTCTGGGATCATGAACTGAACTAAAGGCAGACACTTAACCCACTGAGCCACCCAGGCACCCCTAATCAGAGTTACTTAAAGGTGGAATGGCCTGTTTTGTAAAGTAGTGAGTTTTCTGTTAACAGAAATATTTAAGCTAAGCTATATGATTGTTTTCTGACCAAACTTCCATCAAGCGCAGGATGGAAGTTTGGTCAGAAAACTTTCTGAATCCCTTCTGAACCTCTGATTTTATGATTCCAGGCTTGTTCCAACCTGTTTATCTCTGAAGTCCCACAGGTACTTATAGACAATTATTTACAATTTAGATCAGATTGTACACTATTTTGTAATCTTTACTGATAGTTTTTTGCTAACTACTCCCCCAACTTCTGGAGTACTATTTGTCTAGGAAACCCTCACTGACCCTATGAGTAAATGCTCCCAAGGTTAGACCTATTATATTACTTCTCATATTTTACATTGAAATTGTCTGATCATTCCAGCACATCAGTTACTTGCTAGAATAATGGCATTTTTCTTGAACATAAAACATTGTAAGCTCCTTGAAGTCGAGGGTTGTATCTTTTTCACTGTTGTATCAGCATGGAGCATAAAGCCTTGAAGGTACTAACAATACTCTGGGCTAGTTACTGTCATCAGCTCTTTCCATATATTAGATGCTTTCTTGTTCTCAGCAACCTTATGAGATAGGTATCATCGTTAACCCAAATTTGCATATGAGACAACCGAAACACAGAAAGGTTAAGTTTTAATTGCATGTAAGGGGCAGTGCTGGTGTTTGAACCCAGGCAGTCTGAATTCTGAGCCAGTGCTTGTAACTGCTACATTTATTGTGGAAGAATGAACAAATTTACATATTTTATCCATGTATAGATTGCAAGCTCTCTGAGGGCAGGGCCAAGAACTATGCTGTTTTGTTTTTCCACACAAAGTCTAGCACAGAAGTGAGCACATGATATAATGGAACAGCAGAAGGACAAACACTTGACTTGGAGTCAAGAGACCTGATTTCTAGGCCATGGTGCTATCTTTGAGCTGCTGGGTTACCTTAGGATACCATTGTCACACTTGATATGCCTCTGGAGTGACCTTGGGTTTTAAGTTTTTGAGGGGTATATTAGTCTCTGAGGGATGTCATTACAAATGACCACAATTACATGATTTAAAACCACAGAAATGTATTCTTTCACAATTCTGGAGGCCAGAAGTCTGAAATTCATAGGGTAGTAGCATGCTCCCTCTCAAGGCTCTAGGAGAGAAGACTTTCTTCCCTCTTCTAGCTTCTGGTGGCTCCAGGTGTTCCTTAGCTTATGGCCACACGATTCCAATCTCTGCCTCTGTCTTTACAATATCTTCTCTGAGTCTCAGATCTCTTCTCCTTTTTCAGATAAGGACATCAGCTGTTGGATTTAGGGCTCATCCCGACTCCAAGATGATGTCATATTGAGATTCTTAAGTTAGTTATACCTTCAAAGACTGTTCCTAAAGAAAGTCACATTCACAGGTTTAGGAGTTGGACATATCTCAGACCTATTTTCCTTCATAGAACTTAGTAAACCATGCTCCATAGACCTCATTGGACAGTTGCCTGTTTTTGTTCATAAAGTTTAGTTGGAATACAGCTATGTTCATTCATTTATGTATTACCTATGGCTACTTCTGTACTTTAGTGGCAGAGTTCAGTAGTTGCAACAGTGACCAGATGGTTCCAAAATTCAAAAATATTTACTCTCTGTCCCTGTATAGAAAAAGTTTGCCAACCCTGCTCTATGCTAGAAATAACAATATGTGTAGCTAAAAAAGTTCTAGAAGTGGAATAAATTACTTCTTTAGAAATAATCTGCAGATTATGAGGAAAGATATGTTTTATTAGATAGAGGTCAGCAAAGACCTTCAGCTGAGCAGGAAAGCCTAATAGGACTTCAACCGGTCATGCTTACAACCAAGATTCATTTGTGATAGTTAATACAACATATTCTGGATAGTTGAAGATGAATGTAGGGTCCCACTTGTGATTCACTGAAAAAAAAAATTGTGTATGCATGCATTAAAAACAAACAAACCCAATCCCTGAAAACATATAGTCGCACATATATGGCATTCAATTATGAATCCTTTTTTAGGGTAGGCTGGTGAAACTAATTTTACAAAACTCTATGGTTTCATTGCTAATGCTCATACATTTTTAAAATAAAGCCTTATACTCAGTAATCATGTAAACTTTATTTTATTTTATTTTTTAAAGATTTTATGTATTTATTCATGAGAGATAGAGAGAGGCAGAGACACAGGCAGAGGGAGAAGCAGGCTCCATGCAGGGAGCCCGACGTGGGACTCGATCCAAGGTCTCCAGGATCAGGCCCTGGGCTGAAGGCGGCGCTAAACTGCTGAGCCACCCGCGCTGCCCCTCTGCAAACTTTTATAATTGACTTTGTCTTTACAAATACCTGTTGAATAAAACTCTCAGTGAAATTGAAAATGAAAGTGGAATCTGCCTAGAATATTGACCTATTTTCACCTCCTCTCCCTTTTTTTTGTCAATCTCAGCATCATTTCCATTTTTTTTTGTAGCGTCATTTCCTTTTGAAAATTAACTTGCTATTCTTACATGTCAAGAAATCAATTTCCCAAATGTTTCATGTTTATTTGTTCTAAAACTACACATTCTCAAGAAAACGAAGCTTTTAAAAGACTACATGGGTGAAAATGAATTTTTAAATAGTGAGAAAATTGATACAGCATTTGACTTTGGGGTCTTATATGGAAGAGGATGCTCACCGGGCTTCTAGACCAAATGAAAAGATCAATTAATTATAGTTTGGAAGAAGACACAAGCAATTCCCAGCATATATAATGACCATATTTTCTACACCCCTCAGTTGGAATCTATGTGTGCCCTGAAGATGTTTTGGCACATAGTCTGATATTGGGTCAGAATATTTAAAATTAGGAATGCAATGGGAAATGACCTACATATTTTTCTCAAACCACATTTTTCTTAAATTGACCCAATGACCAGAATATTCCAGGGATACATTTGTTCTTCTATAATAAATTAGCTCGGATGCTCCTTACCATTAATATATTGGATTAACAGAGTGATTTTTATTTCTCTTAAATAAGCATCATTCTGTTGCCTAACGTGATTAATGTAAAATGCAAAAAATATTGAGTGGTATTATTAATATAATTATAGTAATGCACCTAGATCCTTTTCTTTGGGATAGTTACTGTTCGAAAAGTGCAACTATATTGCAGAAGTTCACCATGTTGGTATGATAGTGCCTGTGGGCAGACGCCCAGCTAGTCTTCCACAGGAGAGATAATTAAGAGACAATGGTACAGAAATGCATGTTGTAGCACACGCGGGTGCTCCTGTGTGTTGACCTTGCAGCTCCAAGCAACTTAGAGAAAGGCTTGGTTTTCAAAATTACAATTCCTCTCAGGTTCTAGAGGCAGGCAGAGAGAAGAGTCTTCAGATTTTGATGCCATTGTGGGGTGGTAAAATATCCAGTTTTGGGAAAGCTGCCCTTACCTTGGAGACCTGAGAGGATACTAGAATATCAGGGGCTTCAAAAATGCAGGACATACAGAAGAATCTAAAAAACTGCCAGAAGGAAGCAATTTTCTATTTTGTGCAAACCTTTACAGTAGTAAAAGGATGGTAAAGAGCAAGTGAGAGAAATGAGACAGGAAGTCCACTGACTGGGGGCAGTGGAGCTCACATAGTTAATAATAGGCTTTGGCTGACTCTTTCCTTGTACCCCTCCTGGTGGGATGCTTCTCTGTCATATACAGCCTTTTAATCAAAAGATTAAGAAGAAGAGGAGTGTGGCTTTGGCAGCATCAGATATATCCTGCTGTCAAAAGTGGACAAGAGGAGACCTATTCGAGAAACTTACAGCAATATGGCAGTTGCAGGAATCCACTTGATCATAAACACTAGATACAGTAGGAAGTACTTAAAGAAAGAGACCCAAAACTCAACAAAACTATGCTCTGTAAAGAATTACCCAGATAACCAACACTTTTTTGCCCAAGAATGTCATCATCTCCCTTCAGCACTGAGTTGAATGCAGTCTCTGTGCATGCGTGTCTGTGTCTCAGCAATAACCAAACCAGTCTTTTCTCGTGTGCACATTATTGTGGGATCAGTTAAATGGAAATAAATAACTTCTCATGTGTAGAGCCTCCTATGTGTGCTTCCTTTTCAAAATATTGATTTCCTTTTATTCCATTCAAAAGGGAGACCCGTGTGGAGTAGAAAGAGGAGGGCACCGTCTCTTTATGAATACTAATAAGTAAATCAAGGGAGACAGTGGCATTTTAAGTTTCATCTTTCTATTTCCTAGAGGCTCAGACTCTGCAAGTTGTCACCTTGGTGTATTCAGTGCCTTTTGAAGCACTAGACTCCTCCAGAGAGAATGTCAGCCCCAGCCCTGGGCAGTTTTGACAAACAGAGTATATATTGATACATGATAAAGTATGCTAGAAATCACCCCAGCGCTAAAGGCTACTATAGTTTTAATATCATCATTTGAATTAACAAGCATTCTGTGGAGAAATAATGAGCTTTCATTATTCAGAACATCATCCTTACCCGGGGAACTCAGAAACCATTAGCTCTTGAGAACTTAATGAAAAGATGATAAAGAATGTTTTAGATAAAAGTTTGAACGGGCACACTTGATAACTGAGGTAAAATATTAATGTTTGCTTGGATGATATATTAGGGTTGCGGAGCCAGGCTCATTGAAGCAATGGATGCCAAGTGTGAGGGGGGCTCGCGCTTGTGCAGGGGCTGGACTGGCCCAAACGGATGGTGCTGGCTCCCTCTCGGGTGAGCTGTGCTCCCAAGAAGACTGCAGGGCTCACAACAAGGTGAGGTTCCTTCAGACTTACAGACAAGAGGGATTGGAAGTAGACAGGAGAAAGAGGAAACAGAAAGACAAAGTATGATCAACAGGTGTTGACATACATGGTCAAAATTGGCATTGCAAATCATTTCTTTTTACAGTCTCTAATGTATAAAATAAAAATAAAATACTTGAGGGGCTCAGTCAGTTAAACGTCTGCCTTTGGCTCAGGTCGTGATCCCAGAGTCCTAGGATCCAGCTCCACATCAGCCTCTCTGCTCAGCAGCGAGTCTGCTTCTCCCTCACCCTCTCCCTCTGTGATCTCTCTGGCTCTCACTCTCTCTCAAATAAATAAGTAAAATCTTAAAAAGATAAAATGAAATACTTGAATCATAAGGTAAATATTTTGTTTTTCTCATCTTAGTCTGATCAAAAGCCTGGGACATTTTTAGTTACTATTTCAGTTTTGAATCTTATAATATGAACTTGTATTGAGAACAGAAAGAAAAAGGAAGTTAAAAACCTTGCAAAAAAGGAGATTACATCTTTAGCACCTGGATGCCCTTGTAAGCCACCTGAGAACTGATAGTTGGAGCTTGACCAACGCGGATATAAAATAAAAATCATGCTTTTGGTAAAACACTTGGAAAAATTTAAAAAGTACAAGATAGCAAAATATTGTACACTGTCCCACTATACAAAGATAACCCCTGGGGTGCCTGGTGGCTCAGCTGATTGTGTGTCTGACTCTTGATTTTGGCTCAGGTCATGATCTCAGAGTCCTAGGATCAAGCCCTGTTTTGAGCTCTAAGCTCAGCAGGAAGTCTGCTTGAGGGTTCTCTTCCTCTGCCAGCCCTCTGCTCATGCTCTTTCTCTCTCTCTCTATTTCTCTTAGACAAATAAATAAATATTTTTTAAAAAAGATACCCTTGGCAACACTTTGTTATTTTTTTTAAAAATTCATTTATTTATTTGAGAGAGAGAGAGAGAGAGAGAGAGAGAGTGCACCAACAGGGGGAGGAGCAGAGGGAGAGGGAGAGAATCCTCAGGCAGACTCCCATTGAGCAGGGACCCAGATGTGAGGATCCAACCCTGAGATCATGACCTGAGCCAAAAATCAAGAGTCAGTCGCTTAACTGATGCACCTATGCATCCCAGTTCTTTGTTGTATTTGTTTCCAATAAATAGATTTTTTACATGGTAATGATCATAGGGCATACACAGAATTACATATATTATAATTTTAAGAGTATTTGCCTGGTTATAAAACTAATACATGATGATTAACAAAAACTGGAAGATACTGGAGATTATTAAAACCTTGATGTCTTTGAGAATAACCCTGGAGAGCTTATTACAAGCACAGTGTCCTGGGTCCCACCTCAGAACCACTGAATAAATATCCCATGGAGAGCCAGTCTCTGGGGCAGGACTGACCAGGTTAGAACTTTGATCCCATCACTTAACATTATGTAGCCTTGAGCATATTATTTCAGTTCTCTCATTTGTAAATTAAGGATAAAAAAAGTACATACCTTAGGGCTGATATACAAATTAAATGGCATCATGCCCATAAATCACGTAGAATATTGGTTAGCACATACACAAAATCAAATGTTAGCAATTAATATTATTAGTATTACTAATATTATTGTAACCCTTCTCTGCAATTACAAGTTCCCCAGATGATTTTAATAGACCATTAGAATCATGGTGTGTCCTTAGTCTTTTTCCTTATGCATTTAAGATTAAGATTATATTATTGTGAATATGACAGATTAATGCTCAGTATCCTTTCCAACCTTTTTCTAGTGTGCATGCTTGCACATTACTCAGAATCCTTTGTATCTAAGGTTCTGAGTATAATTTGAGTTTCAGAAGTAGGTGAAATAGATGTACATCTAAAGTCTGGAAGGTGGAATGAGACAAGGGCTGTGTTTCTGTTGCTTGGTTGGATTTGTGGGAAGTTGGTTTTTCTGATATAGCATCAGTAGGAGTCTTAATATTTGTCGGACTAGAGAGTTGAGCATGGGTGGAGAGGGAACCCATTTTGCTGGTAGAGATCATAGCAGACTTCTTGGTTGGGGTGGTGGTGGTGAAGTTCAGGAGGCGGCAGCGTCCTTGTGTGGCAAGAGGCTTTCTCATCAAAGAAAAGGCTTCTTTGGAGATGAGTTTTGTAACTTTGAGAGTCATTCCTGAAACCTAACCTGGAGGCTCTTTCCTCATCCTTTTCAACAATCTAGTAACCCATTTAAATCTTATAATAAACCTGCTTGTGCAAAACTAGCTAGAGTGGATTTTATTCATTGCAATTGAAACCTGAAAATACCATTGAATATACTGTTTTAAAATCATAATTAAGTAGAAATATTCTCAAGTCTTATAAGAAAGTTGTAACAGAGAGACATTTGTGTCAGATGAAAGATATCATAGGCCAGTTTATTGGTCTTTACTAATGATATAAAAAGCCACACTTAGGCTCCTCAATATACATTTGAAAGATGCAGAAAAGGATATTAATATCCAAGAAACTTGGCAATGAAAAATGGCCTTTATGCTGGCCTTGGCAGTTCTGCTTTCGTGCAGGGCAGAAAGAGCACTTTTTGTATTAGCCATGTGAAAAGTTTGGTCATTGTTAGTAAATGCTGGCACAGAACAGCATTATTTCTTGTTTTAAGTAGTCATCAAAGAAGCCAAGAATTTAGAACAGTGGGTGATGCTGGGAATTTAACAGCATCAGAAGCAGCAAAGAAATAGTTGGGTAAAGCATTGAAGGGGAAAACTCTGTTCCTTGGCTGCAGAACAATTTGAAAACAACATTCTTGTGTAACGATTTTTCCTGCATTTAAAAAATGTATATTGAAAAAGCTAAGTTATGGTTTTGTTTAATTAATAAAGACCAATAAAGAACCCCTATGATAGAGGTTCTTTCTGTTGCCTTTTGCCCATCAAATAAAACTTGACTGGGTATAAATTCAAGGGTCATAGGGCTTTTCCCCCTTCTGTCTCAAGATACTGTAAACAATGTTCCACTGTATTCTAGCATTTAGGTCTGAAGGGAAAAAATTTCTGAAGACAGTCTGATTTTTATTCCCCTGCAGATGCTATTTCTGCTTTTACACTTTGTACATCCATTCAGAGAATGTAACTAAAAAATAAAACAACACAAAAAATGGTGCAGACATTTGGGAAGACCTGCAGTGGTACACTGCATACTGGGAGGTGTAGTCCTTACCAGGTAGAGTGGATTCTGGGAGATGGAGTTTTTCATGTGCTTCCCTGGCTCCAGAAGGACTAAGTTTTGGGACGGAGGTGGACTGGAGGTAGAATAAGATCCTATCTCTAACAAGATTTCTCTTTTTATGAAAATGAGTAAACAGAAAATTACCAGCAGGAAACTCATGGAAAAATATTGCAGAATGAGGGGAAAAGATCACCCCCTTGAAGTCTCAGAGAAATAGAAGATATTACCTATTTCAGGTAACAAAAGTACATTTTAGGAAATGGCTTGCATTCTCAATACAGAGCACTGTGGCTGGACCTTGTTTCTCAGTTAAGAACACGCAATGGGAGGAGAACCATCTTCCTACTACGTTTGGGGGTTGAAGATGAGGCAGTATTGCTCTGACTCCTGATTTTGATTATTTATTCTCAGGATCTTCCATTATCCTTATAATACATGTTATTTCTTTCTGGATTCTAAAAATCAATTGTCTGCTGATCTTAGATGTCAACATTGTGATGGGCTAAAAAATGTTCCCACACAATTCATGTGTTTAAATCCTAACTCCTGATAGCTCATAATGTGGCCATATTTGGAGATAGGCCCTTTAGAGAGGTAATTAAGGTTAAATGAGGTCTTTAGGGTGGGTCTCTAACCCAATGTGGTGTGTCCTTATTGGAGGAGGACATTTGGACACACATAGAGCCACCAGGGATGTGAGCCTACATAGGAGAAACCATGTGAGAATGTGAGGACACGGTGGCCATCTATGAGGAGAGAGGCCTCAAAATTTTTTTTTTTAATTTATTTTTTATTGGTGTTCAATTTACTAACATACAGAATAACACCCAGTGCCCGTCACCCATTCACTCCCACCCCCCGCCCTCCTCCCCTTCTACCACCCCTAGTTCGTTTCCCAGAGTTAGCAGTCTTTACGTTCTGTCTCCCTTTCTGATATTTCCCACACATTTCTTCTCCCTTCCCTTATTTTCCCTTTCACTATTATTTATATTCCCCAAATGAATGAGAACATATAATGTTTGTCCTTCTCCGACTGACTTACTTCACTCAGCATAATACCCTCCAGTTCCATCCACGTTGAAGCAAATGGTGGGTATTTGTCATTTCTAATAGCTGAGTAATATTCCATTGTATACATAAACCACATCTTCTTTATCCATTCATCTTTCGTTGGACACCGAGGCTCCTTCCACAGTTTGGCTATCGTGGCCATTGCTGCTATAAACATCGGGGTGCAGGTGTCCCGGCGTTTCATTGCATTTGTATCTTTGGGGTAAATCCCCAACAGTGCAATTGCTGGGTCGTAGGGCAGGTATATTTTTAACTGTTTGAGGAACCTCCACACAGTTTTCCAGAGTGGCTGCACCAGTTCACATTCCCACCAACAGTGTAAGAGGGTTCCCTTTTCTCCGCATCCTCTCCAACATTTGTTGTTTCCTGGAGAGGCCTCAAAATTAATCAAACTTCTCAACACTTTGATCTTGGACTTTCAGTCTCCAGAATTGAATAAAAATATACTTCTGCTGTGTAAGCCATTCAATCTATGATATTTTGTTATAGCAGCTCTAGTAGGCTACAAATGTTACTTTGAATATTGTCTTTTTATTTGCCTTCCTTTATATATTTTAGAGGGAAGCCAGAAAGGCCATGTTAAGGGTTGAGAGATGGCATTTTTATTTTTAAATCATGAATTGTTTTAACTAAACAAAAATCACGATGAAAGTACTCATCACCAAGCTTAAAAAAGTAAACCATTAAAGGCCCAATGAAAGCCCCCATCCCCTTGCTCTGTTCTCTTCTCTCTTCAACTGATATCATTTTGTTCCTGAATTTGGTATCATCTCCATATATTTAGTTGTATTTTTTAATATACGTTTGTATTAATAAGCAATTCATAGTGCTTTTTTTAAAAAGATTTTTTAAATTTTTATTTTATTTTTAATTTAAAAATGATTTTATTTATTTATTTGAGAAAGAGATCATAAGCAAGGGGGAGGGGCAGAGGGACAATCAGACTCCCTGTTGAGTGTAGAGCCTGATGTGCAGCTTGATCCCAGCACCCTAAGATCATGACCTGAGCTGAAGACAGAGGTTTAACTGACCAAGCCACCCAGGCGTCCCCATAGTGCTCTTTTGCATGAATTTTCAAACTTCATATAAATATTATTGAATTGTACTTGTCCTTCTAACTTCTCTTTTTCTCTCAACTTCATGTTCGTGGGATTTACTCATGGCGATATGTCTGTCTGTCTGTCTCTCTATATGTACATATATATTGTGTTGTATCTGCTATTTGAAAATTTTCATGACTATATCACAATTTGTCCTACATTAAAACCTTGATGGAGCTTTAGCATATATTAATTTTTTGTTATTTAGCAATATTGCTATGGAAATTCTTGGAGATGTCTCCTGAGGCACACGGACAAGAGTTTCTTTCTAAAGGTTTGGAGTTGCCAAGTCATGGGTTGTGAGTAGTTTTAAATTTGCTACATATAGCCCAGAATTTTCCCAAATTGCATGTATCCATTTATATTTCCATCAGCTGTGTATGAGAGCCCCTGTCACTTCACATACTTGCTGACACAATGTGCTGTCACAATTGGAAAATTGTCATCTGTCTAGTGAGTATTAAATCTCATCGTTTGATTGATTGATTATTAAAGATTTTATTTATTCACTTGAGAAGGAGGGCACAAGCTGGGAGAGAGGCAGAGGCAGAGGGAGAAGCAGACTCCCCACTGATCTGGGAGTCTGATTTGGGGCTTGATTCCAGGACCCTGAGATCATGACCTGAGCCAAAGGCAGATGTTAAACTGACTGAGCCATGCAGGTGCCCCTGAAATCTCACGGTTTTAATTTTCATATCTGTAATTATTCTTGAAATTGAAGCTTTTATTTTTGTTAAAAATTGTTTTTAAGGAATTATATTTACTTGAGAGAGAGAGAGAGAGAAAGAAAGAGCACAAGTAGGGGGAGCAGCTGGCAGAAGGAAAGGAAGAAGCAGACTCCCCACTGAGCCCAGAGCCCAATGTGGTGCTTGATCCCAGGACCGAGATGGTAACCTGAGCTGAAGGCAAATGCTTAACTGACTGAGCCACCCAGGCACCTGGAAATTGAAGCTTTTTAAAACGTTTTTGACTGTTTGAATTTTCTTTTCCAAGAATTCTGTTTACATTATTTTTTTCATCTTTGTACCATGACAAGTATTGCATTAAAAGGAAATCAAAGTGGTATAAGTTGTTTACACTTTGTCCATTTACCTACTTATCTGTTTGTCCTTTTTTAATTACTTGTAGAATGTCTTAGCCCATTTGGGAAGCTGTAACAGAGTACCATAGACTAGGTGGCTTGTAAACCAGAGACATTTATTTCTCGTAGTTCAAGAGGTTAGGAAGTCCAGGCTGGAGGCCCATTTGATATCTGGCCAGAGCTCTCTTCCCAGTTTATGGGCAGTCATCTTCTTAATATCCCTTACCACAGCGGAAGGGCTAGGGGAGCTCTGTAGGGTCTCTTTTATGAAGATACCAATCCCATTCATAAAGATGCCATCTTCGTGAATCTACTTACCTCCCAAAGGCTGCACTTCCTAATATCATCGCTTGGGGATTAGGATCATAACATATGAAGTTTGGGAGGGTATAAGCATTCAGTCTATAGCATGGGCATCCTTTATATATTCTGGGTATGAAACCATTGGGTTATACATCCCCTCATGCTGGTTTGTGGTTTCACTTCTTACTTGAATTTTGATACAGAGAACTTTTGTTTTCCTAATGGTATTTAGCAGGCTGTCCAGCAGGGTGCTTTGAACCCTGAGCAAAGCCATTTTCTTCACCTGGACAGCTTTTTTCCCTAATACATTGGCAGGTACTTGTAAAACAAGACTAGTTTTTGTCTTGGTTCTCTTCATATTTAGATAATCATAAACTCTGGCTAACAACTATGGAAAGCAGAATTTAGTTTGCACTACTTACATTTATCTGTTCAATATAAAGTGTAAGAGTTTTTTTTTTTTTTTAAGATTTATTTATTTATGAGAGACACAGAGAGAGAGGTAGAGACACAGGCAGAAGGAGAAGGAGGCTCCTCACTGAAGCCTGATGAGGGACTCCGTCCTGGATCCCAGGGTCATGACCTGAGCTGAAGGCAGCCGGCCAACTGCCGAACCACTCTGGAGTCCCAAGAATTTTTATTAATAGTCTTACTACCTCAAAGGACAATTGCATTTCTTTTGGGAATTGCATGCTTTACATTTTCTAGCAGGAACTGAATTCACTTGATTTTTCTACATGATGCATGATGTCAATATTTGCTTACTCATTTGTTTAGCTTATACGTCAGTAATGCTGAGGATTTATTTGAATCTACAATACACTACACTTCACCGTGATGTTTTAATACATTTAATATATTTTTAATTAAGTTCCCAAATCTGCAATTGTCACATGGACTTTGCCTTGGCTCTGAAGAAACTTTATTCTTATCTTAAAGAACAAGGAATTAGAGGATTAACAAATTTTTATTATTAAAGAAGTTAAAATCATTAAATAATCCACACTGTAACATTTCAATTCACTGACAGATTTCACAAAGTTAATTCTATTTTTTCAAAAGATGTATTTATTTATTAGGGAGACAGAGCATGAACACGAGGAGGGGCAGAGGGAGAGGGAAGATCTCAAGCACATTCCCTACTGAGCATGGAGCCCGATGTGGGGCTTGATCCCAGGACCCTGAGATCACAACCTGAACCAAAATCAAGAGTCAGACACTTAACCACCTGAGCCACCCAGTGTCCCAAAACACTGTATTCTTAAATGAACATTATAATATTTTAAAATAAGGAAGAATTTTTGGTATTAAAATATTAGTGAACCTTTAAAAATGAAATCAATTTTCGGGGTGCCTCGATGGCTCAGTTGGCTTAGTCCAACTCTTGATTTCTGTTTAGGTCATGATCTCAGGATTGTGAGCGTTGGGTCCGGCTCTGCCCTGGATGTAAAGCTTGCTTAAGGTTCTCCCTCTCCCTCTGCTTCTCCCCCCACTTGTGCGTGCGCACATGCACACATGCGCACACACATACACACACACACGCACTCTCTCACAAAATTAAAAAAAAAAAGAAATGCAGAGTTTCAAAGGTATTTATATTTGAATACCCTCCATTAGGATTTTTCTTGGCACCAGGGCACTCAGAGAGGCTGCTTTTGCACTTAGATTTGATCTCTCTACGTACATATAGCTTTGTGGGAAAGTCTTCAGTTCAAAATTAATTTCTTGGGTATCCTTAAAGTATATGAGTTAATATGTTGTAAAGAAAGTAGAAATTGTTTAAAGAATTTATGTATTCTTTGGGCTTGGGCAAATTTTATTTACTGAGGGACAGTTTGGAGGAGAGGTTTATTTTTCGACAAACATTTCTCTGCTAGGGACACACACTTTGGTAGGTATGAAGGTATTGACGGGGAGGAGTGAGGACAGAGATTCAGATCTTGAGAGGGCAAAAGATGAAGCAAGTCAGGAGAGAAAGAAAGAGAGAGAGAGAGTAAGCAGATTGGCCTGAAGTTGAACATCAGCAGGTCTGAAGCGTTGAGGGAAATGGCAGTTGCCACTCCTAGAAATTCCATCTGGGTGGTTTCCTAAGTGTCTGCAATAAACCTCTTGCACAATAAATGAAGAAAATATATAAAAGTTTAAATTTTATTGGGTGTAAAGCTCTTAAAGAACTCCTGCTCCCCACGAGTCTAGGGATGACTGGGTTTGAATGAAGGGACCCCTGCCAAAGGACTGTTCTCCTGCTGGCTTCCTGCCTGCACTGCAGCCCTAGGTCGTCCTCTGGATGACATTCCCTTGCTATGATGGACCACAAACAGCTGAAGCAGAAATGTACCTGCCTAGACCTGAAAGAAAAGCTTGTTCGAGGACCCAAATATAAATTCCCACCGAGCGAGAATTGCTCTCCACTGGAAATGGGAATGCTAGAACACAGACAGACAAATGGGAATAGACCTTCACATAAACACTCTTGTCAGTGCTGTTTGCTAACAGATGCATTGAGGTAAACGCTGTTACCTCAAGAAGTGTTATCTTCTGGGGATCCTTATCATAATTTTATTTTAAATCCGAACAGCTGTTGTTTAACTACCACAGACCACAATTTATCTACAGCTTGGGGCCATAAAGTTAGCTTTAATGCGCTCGGTTTCTTGTCTCCCCCCTGTATTTGATTTAATTTCCATGCATCTGACACTCGCATGCTATATACTATTTGCATATTTCAATATGTACTTTTGCAGATCCCGTAAGTACTCAGGTGCTAAAAGTGGAAGAATGAATAAAAATGGAAGTTCCCAGTGACAAATGATAAGACAAAGGAAGAACAACTCTCAGGTTTCACTTACATGTAAAATATTCTGAACGATAATAGCTCCTTCAGGACAACAAAGCAGGTTTTTCTAGGGTGGTTGGTTTATGGTGACTGTAGAAAAAAAAACGGATGTTTTTTTTGGCAGTGAAACACAGCACACTTATCTGAATGGAGCCCTAGGGCTTACCATACATACAGTAACGGGGAGAGAACTTCAGCTTTATTTAAGAAATCAACAAATGTGGCCACTTCCATAACCTGAATGTTTTCTAAAATTGATGTTCATGGTTTTTCATTCAAGGAATCTTTGAAAATGAGGTTGCACTTCCAAACAAAAGAAAACTCTGGAAGAAAAAGTCACTCCTGGGGAGATTTTTTAAAAGGTCCCTCATGAGTTGTGATACCATATTTAACAAAGGCACTGAGATGGTGTGAGTTAACCTATGGCTCTAGCAGCATTGGACGGAAAATCAATTTTGATCAGGGTTCGATGAGCCAAGACTGTTCTTTGGTCTTAACTACTGTGTCTGAAAACTTCGAGGCAGAAGTCAGAAGACTCACAGAGCTTTTTGTCTTCTCATCTCAACTCCTTTAGCTTGGTTGGCATAGACACCTGCAGGTCTGGAGAACCCCAAGCTTCCATCTTGCCTCTCACTCTCAGAGGTAGCGGCAACACGTTGGCAGGCGGGCTTGGCTTTCAGAGTTCTTAAGGGTGACCTTCAGGACCTGACCCCTTGGCTTGTTGTAAGCGAGTTTCAAAAAGAAGTGAGATGTGATCCTTACTGCAGCAGAATGGAGCGGGCTCTGGGGCTCCATGATTCACTTAGTGATTTGATTATTAGCTTTCTGACACCAAATCAGGGCAAAATGAGGATTTCACATGTGCCCTAACACAATCAGTAGAATCCACAAGTGCAAGAGAAGTACCCTCGCTGGTAAGATTAACAGCAAGAATGAGATAGTTACACACCCGTCTTAAAGGTGTAATTAAAAAGTAGAGTCATAGAATGTGTTTTTATTTCCAAGCCATTAATGCTCATGGAAATGGAAATAGTTCAAATACAAAATAACAGTGGGAAGGGTGGGGAGGATTTGCAGGGCCTGGTTTGAAAATTTGATTTTGTGTAATGCAGATGATGTCACTAACAGAGTTGGAATACCAGTACACTCTCTCTTCACACTTTTCATGCCTCATGCTTCCAGTAGACCCTAGATTTGGAAATAACTGAAGATGAGCACAGACCTTTTTTTTTAAAGATTTATTTATTTATTTATTTATTTATTTATTTATTTATTAATTGAAGGACAGAAAGTGCAAGGGGATGGGCAGAAGGAGAGGGAGAGAAGGAGATTCCACTGAGCAGGGAGCCTGACACCAGGCTCAATCCCAGGACCCCCAGGTCACAACCTGAGCTGAAATCAAGAGTCAGGTGCTTAACTGACTGAGCCACCCAGGAGCCTCACAGGACTGTACATTTTTAAGGAGAGTTGTGCATGACACTCCAAATTTCTTGAGAAACTTTGATCCTGGGAAAAGTTGAAGCTGATTTGCAAGCCAAGGGAAGTGAGATAAACTACAGTAATCAGCACCTGGTATTTACCAGGCAACTTTCTTTCTTTCTTTTTTTTTTTTTTTACCAGGCAACTTTCATTTGATGTTTCAGTGTTTGATAAACGCTGATTAAGGAAGCCCTCACAATGCCCCCGTGGAACAGACAAGGAGGTCATTTTAGCATTTCTGGGATGGAAAGCATGAGCTTTTCCCTCTCTCCTCTCTCTCTGCTCAGAACACAGATATGCAGCAGACCAGGGAGAGAAAGAGATGGAGGAAAGGCCACCTCTCATGAATCTTAGAAGAAAGGCTGGCCGCTTCCCTGGGAGTGATGTGATCTGACTGTAGCGACATCTCTCCTCTCACCCCCAAGGCCAAGAAGGTTCCTGATGAGCAAGGGGAAGGAGATTGGTCCTATTTTATTTTATTCTGAACATATGGAAACTAGCACAGCAACTAGTAGCCTGATACCCAGAATGAAGCTGAGCCTCAGTGGAGAAGAAAGCGGAGGAAGGAAGGAAACCCTGGCTGAGTTGCCCACATGAGATAGCTTCCCCATGTGCTGTCCACACTCTCTTTCAATCTCCATGTTGACTATGGCCCAGTTGAACAGTGTTTATCTCAAGCTATTCCCTGCTGGAGCGTAGATCCTAGGACCACGGTGGGAAGTTGCTCATCTGATCCATGCTGAACTGAAATGAATCATCTTTCTAAATCTATTGTGATCCGCTGCTCATTGTATTTAAATGAAAGCTTAAAAAAGACTACTTAGAAATAGACAACATCTTGTCTTTCTAATTCTTCTGGAAGGTTGTGGAAGTCAACAAGCATTTAATCATAGGATGCAAATATTTGTGTGGGATAGAGAAATCTGTTTTCACCCTTAATGTGACTGGTTCTGTATTTGGGTTCAATGAAGCTATGGTTCGAGCTACTCTGATAAATCCTTAATTCAGTATTCAAATATCATCATTTTTTTTCTCAGTATACAAGGAATCATAAGAATATAAAGAAAGTAGAGGAGAGAGAAAGAGAAGAGAGAATGGGAATGAGAATATTTGATGTGCAGAAGATGAACTGTCCTGGACATTAAGGCATTAATTTTAGCAGACTGCTAAGGATTAAGCTATGAACAATTCAGCTTTGGGGGCTTTATGATAGCTGAGATGGATAGACATGCTAGGTGGAGGATTTTGTTTGGGTAAGTGTATTTTGGATATATTTTGTTCTCCCATAAACCATATCGAGTCATTTATTTAATATCCTATATTGTAGCGATAGTGTATATCTCATAAGAGGTGTGGATTTGACCTGTGGACAGGATGTCTAATTTTGGCTGTTCGTATGTGTTCAAATACAGATTCCTTTTTCTACTCACCTGGTATAGATGGAATGGAGCACACAAAGGTAAGTGGGTCACAGGCACAGTCAACAACTGTAAAGAGCCTGTAAACAAACTCAGTTAACTGTCAAGGTTAGCCTGCCAGGATTTCATAGTTTTTGGCAGAAAACATGAGATTCTTGGGTCAGAAACAAATGATTTTGTTAGTCATAGCAAGAGCCATAGCCAGGGTTTGCATTTATTCCTTGAACCCTAATTCTCACAGGGCCCCATGAACAGCGTTACGTGACCCCACATATCCAGTAGGTTCCAGTATAGAACCCTGAGCCTAGGGAACTAGAATCTTTTTTAATGAGCAGTAAGCATTCCTGCCCTTTGTCCTAGAAGATGTTATCCTTCTTCCACTGAACTGTAAGCAAACCTGCCCCTTGTTTCAAAGGACGCACCATCCCTATCTTCCAAAGCTGTTCACCACACAAACATCCTGCAACAGAAACAGCTACGTGCAGAAATCAGAGAGACCCATTAGAAAAAAAAAATTTTTTTTAAACAATATCCACTCCTTGTTTCTACATCATCCTGGCTTCTGGTAAATTTATCCACTCCATCTGCCACTCTGATTAATCTGACCAACAAAGGATGGAATCAAATTCACTTAATTTGTCTTATATAGTATTTAATGAAAAATGTTTTTGGGATGCCTGGGTTGCTCAGTGGTTGAGCAGTGACCTTTGGCTCAGGTCATGATCCCGGGGTCCTGGGGTCGAGTTCCACATCAGGTTCCCTGTAGGGAGCCTGCTTCTCCCTCTGCCTATGTCTCTGCCTCTCTCTCTCTGTGTCTCTCATGAATAAATAAAAATCTTAAAAAAAAAAAAGAAAGTAACTGTTTTCAACAGGACTCCACTCTGTCAATAGGACTTCATGGCAGCAGGATGAGGCCAACCTGCAATATTGATCAATCATGACCTCAAGGGTCCCAGATTCAACAAGCTGAACAAACCCCATGAAATCATCAAGATCAACCTTGGAAACCCAGATAGCTTTCCCCTATACTTACCACATTGGCTTTTCTCCTCAGCCCAAGGCATTAATCCAGGTAGAGCAGATGTGCAGTGATTGCACAGACCTCACCTTGCCTGCAAGGTGGAAGCCTATGGCAACTCTGTCATCCATGACAACATCAGCCAGTGAGTTGTGTTGACCTGAATGACTTCTAGGGTCAGTGTGGTAACGGTGAACACTTCAGGTGAAGTCAGGGTCAAAATTTGTGTTACCTTTTTTAATTGGATGACTCTCATCATAGAGGAAACTGCCTGAAGGCTGAGCATAAATAACAGGTCAGTTTCCCTTCAGGAGGGCTCTCCTCAATAATCTTTTGGTAGACTCGTTGGAAGAGATGTCCACATTCATCTGAAATGAAAGCTCCACAATTTACTGGTGGCATTTTCTTAAGCATCTGGGGGTCTCTTATGACCTCCCCTTAAACTCCCACAGCTATGATGCATGCCACCATGTTCTCAGTACGGAGGCAAGTTAATGATGGCTTCCATATATGATATCCCTGGAAATAAAGTATTTTTTACAGTTTTGGGGACTCTCAGTTGGTTTTCTATCAATTTGGGGGTATGGGTGGACAGTTTGTTGGCTGACTGGTTGGCCTTAGGTTCCCCCTTTGGTTCAAATAATTGAGTTTAGTATTGTTTTTGGAGAAACTGTCTGATGGCTGTGAATCCAACTTGTTCTGTGTGTCCCTGTCACCGGCCATATGTCATTTGTCTATCTCTTAGAATGATGGGTCAATGGCTGTGGGAATGGGGGTTGGAAATACATCAGGAAATGGTGCCAGGTGTTTTGTGTGGGAAGTACAGAAAAGTACAGCTGTGCCTGGCTGTTTCTGATAGAATTCTAAGTAGAGTCAAGAGAAACGATGATCAAATTGTGGAGATGGAGGTCACAGCAGTCACTTCCATTTAGGGAGCTTGCAACAGCTGGGGAGACCTACACCAGGTGGTCTTTAGAAACAAAGGTTCCAGGGCATTTCTGAAGGACACTGATCATTAACATCCCTCTTCCCCTGTACCTCCCAGGATATATAAGTTGTTCCCCATCAGGTTTTCAGGTGGCTGGTCAATTTACACCTCCACAAAATTGGTGCATTCCATCTCATGAAATATAACTTTACCTTTATTTCATGTATTCCCCTACAGTTTCTCTGGAAAAGAAAGAGGGAAAACAGGCAAGGACATTTTTATAAAATGTAAGGGGAACTATCAGGGATTCCTCTTTGAGCTGTGTGGGATCCCTGCAGAGGGACTTGCAAGCAAGTAGTCATGATACTTTCATTTACAGTCTAAAGCTGTATAAATCCAATGAGAGAATCTGGATGGCTGGACCAGAATTAAGTCTGAATTCCTTATCCTTCATTTTGGCTGGGATGCTCTCTAGGATCAAACCAAGCAGGCTAGCTGAGGTTGCCATTAAGGGAAAGAACCCATACTTAGGCACCAAACTGTCTCACTAAGGTATGTGGATGTTGAGTCAGATAAATTATTTATTTAGAAATCTATAAAGTTGTGTTGAGATATAATTCACATATCACACGATTCACCCATTTAAGATGTACAATTCACTGGTTCTTAGTATATTCACAAATATGTACAACCATCACCATAATCAATTTTAGAACATTTTCATCACCTTAAAAAATAAATCCTATATTCTCTAGGTAGCACCAATTCTCAAGCCAGCCCCATCCATCTCAATTACCAGCTGTAAACAACTATTGGTATGCTTTCTGTCTTTATAGGTTTATATATTCTGAATATTTTAAGTATGTATAATCATATAAGATGTAGTCTTTTGCAAATAGCTTCTTTCATTTAGTATCATGTTTTTAAGGTTCAACCGTGTCATAGCATGTATTAGTATTTTATTCCTTTTTATGGCCAAACAATCCATTATATGGATATACCACATTTTGTTTATCCCTTCATTAGTTGATGGATACTTGGGCTGTTTCCATCTTTGACTACTCTGAATAATGCTGCTATAAACACTCATGTAAAAGTTTTTGTGTGGACATAGGTTTTCATTTGGGGGTATATATATGAGAGTAATTGCTGATCATATGGAAGCTCTGTTTAATCTTTGTGAAACTGCTAGAATGTTTTCTAGAGTGGTGGCATCGTTCTATATTCCCATTAGCAGTATATGAGGGTTATAATTTCTCCACATTCTCCCCAACACTTGTTACTTACTTTTTTTTTTTTTTTTTTTTTTTTATTTATGATAGTCACACAAAGAGAGAGAGAGAGAGAGAGGCAGAGACACAGGCAGAGGGAAAAGCAGGCTCCATGCACCGGGAGCCCGATGTGGGACTCGATCCCGGGTCTCCAGGATCGCGCCCTGGGCCAAAGGCAGGCACCAAACCGCTGTGCCACTCAGGGATCCCTTGTTACTTACTTTTTGATTCTAGCCACTCTTACGGGAATGAAGTGGCGTCCCATTGTAGTTTTGATTTGCATTCTTTTAACGCAATGACACATTACATGGAGCATCTTTTCATGTGCTATTGGCCATTTGTGTATCTTCCTTAAAGACATGTCTTTATTCTTTTGCATGTTGTTATCCAGTTGAATTGTCTATGTCTCCTTTTATTTCTTTTTTTAAAAAGGTTTTAATTAATTAATTAATTAATTAATTAATTAATTTTAGACAGAGAGAGAGTGGGAGGAAGGGGCAGATGTGGAGGGAAGGGAGAGAATCTCAAGCCAAATCCACGCTGAGAATGGAGACCAGTGTAGGACTCAATTTCACGACACTGAGATCATGAACTGAGCTGAAACCAAGAGTCAGATGCTTAATCTATTGAGCCATCCTGGTGGCCTATATTTCTTATTTCCGTCAGTTTCGTGTTATTTGTTTTGGTGCTGTGTTGTTAGAAGCATGTATGTTTATAATTATTATATCTTCCTGATGGACTGGCCTTTTTTTTATTGTAAAATGTCCTTTATCTCTAATAGCTTTTTTTTTTTTTGGTTTTTGTTTTAAAATCTATTTTGTCTTATAGTAGTATAGCCATATCATCTTTTTTGCGGTTGCTGTTTGCATGGGACTTTGTTTTCTATCCTTTCACTTTCAATCTCTCAGTGTCTTTGAAACTAAAGTATGTCTCTTGAAGACAGCATATATTTGGATCACATGTTTTAATTCAATCTGACAGTCTCTGTCTTTCGACTGGATTACTTAATCCATTCACATTTAATGTTATTTTCAATGACAGTTGAATTAATGTCTGCAATTTTACTTTTTATGGGGATCCCTGGGTGGCGCAGCGGTTTAGCGTCACCTTTGGCCTGGGGCGTGATCCTGGATACCCGGGATCGAATCCCACGTTGGTCTCCTGGTGCGTGGAGCCCGCTTCCCCCTCTGCCTATGTCTCTGCCTCTCTCTCTCTCTCTCTGTGTGACTATCATAAATAATAAAAAAAAAAAAAATTACTTTTTATGTCTTTCTTGTCTTTTTTGTTCCTCTTTTCTGTATTAATGCTTTTTTTTTTGCATTAAGTGACTATTTCTAATATAGCATTTTAATTTCTTTAATTATTTTCTTCACTCTATATTTTTGAGCTATTTTCTTAGTGGGTGCTCTAGAGCTTACCATATATATCTCAGTTATCAGACTCAGCTTCAGATTTACACTAACATTTCAAGTGAGATATAGAAATATTATTCCTTTCCTCTTTTTGTCATATTATTGCTATACATAAAATCTATTTTCTTTTTTCTTCCTTTTTTTGTAGTATTATTTTTATACATATTAAATCTGTAAGTGTTACAGGCACAAAAAGTCACAGTGTTATAATTATTACTTTAAATAATTTTGTATTTCAAAGAAGCTAAGAGAAGAAAAGAGAGTGAGTTTATATTTATAGTTTTCATTATATTAATCTTTTATTTATTATTTCTGGTTCTCTTTATTTGTCCTTCTGGATTTGACTTACCACTTGGAATCATTTCCTTAGCCCAGTACAGGTTTGTTCCTATTCATCTCCTTTGTGTTATTGCAATTATATTACATGTCTATATGTTATAGTCCCAACAGTGTATTATATACATATTTTTTATACAATTGATTTTTAAATAAGAGAAGAAAGGAGGATATGTATTTATATAGCCTTATATTATTTCATAGTTACCTTAACCAATGCTTGTTGATTTTTTGGGTGTGATAGTCTAATTACTGTCTGAGGTCACTTTAGCCTGAATAACTTCCTTTAGTATTTCATGTAAGGCAGATCTGCTAGCAACAGGCTCTGTTATTGTTCTTCTGGGAATGTCTTCATTTTGCTTTAACTTTTTAAGGATAGCTTTGCTGGATATAAGATTCTTGGTTGACAGTTTTCTTTTCTTTTTTTTTTTTTTTGGGTGCATGAACACTTGGAATGTGTTATCCTACTACCTTTCTATTTCCATTATTTTTGCTGATAAGTCCATTGTGAATGTTATTTGGATTCCCTCTTAAATATGAGTTGTTTTTCTCTTACTACTTTCAAGAGTTTATCTTGATTTTTGACTTTCAGCCTTTTTACTATGATGAGTCCGCTTATGGATCTCATCATGTTTATCCTACTTGGAGTTTGTTGAACTTCTTGGATGAGTAAATTAATGTTTTTCATTACATTTATGTTTTAGGCTATTATTTCTTCAAATATTTTTCTGCCACTTTTTTCTCCTTCTTTTCCTTCTAATATTTCCATTATGTATATATAAGTGCACTTTATAATGTCTTGCATTTCTCTCTTCCTTTTTCTTTATTCTTATTTAAATCTATTTTTTTAGAATGCATATTCTCTATTACTCTATCTTCAAGTTTGCTAATTCTTTTGCCATTCAAATATTCTTTTGAGTCCTTTTACGAATTTTCAATTTCTGTTATTGTGCTTTTCACTTTCAGAATTTCCATTTGACTCTTTTTTTTATATCTCCTTATTGATAGCCTTTATCTGATGAGACATTGTCCATTATCATTATACCTTCATTTCTTTAATATCGTTTTCTTTTAGACTATTGAACATATTTATAATCACTCTATATATTAAATTTGATTATCTGATTACTGTCACAGTTTATGTTGCCTGCCTTTTCCCCAGTGTACAGGTCATACTATAATGTTTTTTTGGAAGTCTTGTAACTTTGTGTTGGAAACTGGGAATTTTAAATAATACTTTGTACAACTCTTGATATTGGTAGCCCCCTCCTGACCTTGTCATTTTTTAGTGATTGCCCAAATTATTTTTGTGGACTTTACTTCTTCTGCAGTATTATCCCTCTGATATTGTTCCTTATCGAGTTCAACCTCACGTATACCCCCAGTCACTCTGAGTTGGTAGTGGTTTTGGCAGAGTTGTCTTTGAGAGTCTCCTCCCTTGACCACACTCATCTGTTAAGCTCCACTAGTTGCTGGATGAGTGCTCTATTATTTTTAGCAAGTTTTGTATACCTTGACTATTAGCCCATTATACAGTAGCTTTGGTGATAAAAGCACAACAATATCAAAATGCAAATGATCCAGAGAACTAAAAACATGACTCAGTTTAATTTTAACTACCAGAATAGTGTGGCTGGATTCTGCTGATCACACTGGAAAAGTAACATCATAAACCAAAAAGTGTCAATGGCAATGAGGTTCCACCCGGATCCCTGAGAGTCAGTTAAGGGTCTAATGTAGTTGATCTTCCAGAAATGAGTATGTGCCATATCCTGTGTAATGTTGCTCCCCTCACCATAAAACAATTAGGTCAACTTTTGGGATGAGACAAAAGTCTTTTGTGCAGTGATGACTCTATTTCAAAAAACATGAGGCTCTTTATTTTTTCTACTCTATAAGATGGTGGATATGTTGCCATGTCTAGTTTGATGATGAATCCAGGCAGCCGTATTGATAATCTGGGTAGTACAGACTTAATCAGTAACTTGATTTCTGTTGGTTTCATCTGAGGATAGGCCCTTGTATAGCATCTACATGAGTGACCCAGATGGTTCCATTAGCAGCATGATTTGTTTTCACATTTCACGGCCCTAAATAAGAGTATTTTTAATCTGCCAGTCTGCAGTTTCCAAGTGACAGACCAAATAATTAGGCCATTGGCTCCAGTGTAAGAGCCAGTAACAATAAAACATAGTTTATCAAGGAGAATAGTGGCCAGAATTGTGAGAATGTCCTTTGGTTATTATGCCCACTGACCAGAGCAAGTATGTGCGTTTTTGGTTTTGCATAGCTGTCATTGAGGCTGGACAGCTGTAGCAGCTCAGTGGGGACAAATGGGCATCAACTTAGCTCATCTATTTGTGAACCAGGCCCATGCCCAAGGGTTCCATTGACCATCAACTTTGCTTCGGGCAATGGAGTGAGGCATAAAATTTCTGTCAATAAGATAACTACCATTTTTTTTTTTTAGATATGACCATGAGGCTATGAATTTCTGCCTATGATAGTTGCAAATTTTCTTCCTTGTATAAAATATATAAGTGGGTATCTCTATAACTATTGCTTGAGAGAAGTCAATACCTTTTGTCCCCACCAGAATGAATCTTAGTGTTGTTGTAGACCTGAGGCTGACAGCCAGATTGGTGAGGAAGTTCCCCTTTCTAGAGAAGGGTTAGCAATAACTAGGGCACTATTCAGCTGATTGTCTTTGAATTTGCTTCTTGAGATCTGGCCTACAACTGTTGGGTTGGAAGGTTAGAAACATTTCCTCCTTATTAATAGGCAATAAAGTAGAGGACTACTTATTGCCTGGTTAACCATACAGTTTGGTCAATACATTGGCCATCTTATACTGGGCAAACAATAAAGAACCTCATGTTCTTTGAGACAGAGTTGCCACTGCACACCAGACTTCTGACTTTGCCAAAAGTTGACCCAGTTGCCATACAGTAGGGAGGCAACATTGTACATTGTTTACTGATTTCCATGAACTTCCCTCAATTCTCATCAATTTTGCATAAGGCCCTTTTCCTTTCTCTTACAGAAAGTCATATGCCTGGCAGCATCCAATCTTTGCTGATAAAACAGTCAAATACTGTGAGGGGTCTGAGATTTCACCCTATTTTCAAACTACGAAAGTAGTCTGTTTATTATCATTTGCTCAGTACCACAGAATTAGTGGCCTAAAACAAGACACATTTATTTTTCACAGATTCTGTGGGTCACAGCTTAGGCATAGCTTAACTGAATCTCTTGCAAGGCTACAATCAAGATATTACCAGTACTGTATTCTTATCTGAAGCTTGGCTAGAAAAACATCTGTTTCCAAGTTCTAATGATTTTTCACAGCATTCAGTTTCCTACAAGCTGTAGGGCCCCAATTCTTGCTAGTTCTCAGCTGGAGGCTACCTTCAGTTTCTTGCTACATGGATCTTCTCAATATGGCCATTTTCTTCCTCAAAGCCAGCAAGGGGGAGAGTTTTCTTGTAAGACAGACATTATAGATATATGTAATATGATTACGTACACATAATCACATATATCCATGTCACTTTTTCTATATTTTATTAGTTAAAAGCAATACCCATCCTCAAGGGAAGAGGACATGACAGGGCATTGATATGAGGAGATGGGGACCTTGAGGACCATGTTGGAGTCTATCTGTCAGAGTCTCCCATAGTTTCAAGGATGCTGGTGGAAGACATGAGACCCTTGGGTCAGAGACAGGACTTTTCAGAGTAAGAATGGTAGCCCAAGTATCAGCATTTGTGCTGGTCCTCTGAGTCTCAATTCCCAAAGGACAATGTAAAGAGGGCCAGATAATATCTGTACATATAGTGGAGTGGGTTACAGGAGAGGAACCCTGGAGCTCAGAAGCCTGAATCTTTTTTTTAAAGGAAATAAGCATGCCTGATGACCTGTGCCCTGAAGGGAGATACTACCTCTGTCCTCCAAGACTGTTCACTCTGCAAACATCCTTGAAAAGATAGTCTAAAACAAATGCAATGTCTGCTTGGAAGATGTGCAGAAGCATCTGGAGATGGAGAATTATCTTTCAATGGGCAGATCTTGACTCTGAGAAGCATATCTAGGTACAATAGAAAAATATAAACATATATCAATAACTCTAATGAATAGTTAAGTGTGAAAAGGGACATTCAACGTGGTAGGGAACTCAGAGGGAGGCAAAGGTATTTCTAACTCTAGGGATTAGACAATCCATTACAGAATTTATGTTGCATTTTTAAAAAAGATTTTATTTTATTTATTTTTTTTTTTAAATTTTTTTTTATTTATTTATGATAGTCACACACAGAGAGAGAGAGAGAGAGAGGCAGAGACACAGGCAGAGGGAGAAGCAGGCTCCATGCACCAGGAGCCCGACGTGGGACTTGATCCGGGGTCTCCAGGATCACGCCCTGGGCCAAAGGCAGGCACCAAACCACTGTGCCACCCAGGGATCCCTAAAAAAGATTTTATTAACTTATTCATTAGAGCCAGAGAGACATATCAGAGACATAGGCAGAGGGAGAAGCAGGCTCCTTGCAGGGAGCCCAATGTAGAACCCCAGGATCATGCCCTAGCCGAAGGCAGATGCTCAACCACTGAGCTACCCAGGCATCCCAAATTCATGTTGGATTTTAAAGCAGTTCTAAGATTTCAGCTAGTGAGGGAAAATGGAAAGAAAAGAATATATAGAAGCAGCAGGAAGAGCAAAGGCATAGAAGAGAGAAGCCCTCTGTAGTTTTTTTATGTTGGACAATTTCATTTGGCTTAACTGAGTGTGAGAGAAGGGCAGTGGTATGGTGAAAAGCCTGTAAGTGTAAAATGAGGTTGGCTAACGATGGGCTTTAAGTATCTATTTAGGTGCCATCAAAGTGTCCTGAGTGAATAAGTGTGAAAGGAATAATTTATTCAATATCGTGCTGTAGGAATTGCAATCTCAAGGTAGTGGAATGACTTCAAGGTGCAAAAAGATTTGAAACAGAATTCCTAAAGAAAATACTATTGTGATTGGTACAGGCCAGAAGGTGATGAGAGTCTAAGGTGGCTCTTTGGCAGTGGGAAGGAAAAGGTACAGTTGGATGTACACCTTTTTCACTTGTAGAATCAGCTGGACTTGGTAGCTCATTGCTCCTGTAATGCAACAAAAAGGGATGAGCCAAGAAGTAACCCAAGTACCTGCAAGGCTAGTGGCACCAAGAGGAGAAATACAGAAGATATAAGAAGGTACAGATAACGAGGAGAAGATGATACTTTTGATTTGGGATAAAAAAGAAACCCTTTGAAAATGGACCTATTTGAAGAGCAATGTGATCTCTTGATGCACTTAGAGATACTTCACTGGTGCAATGAAAACTATATGCAAAGAAAAGTTTAAAGCAGTGAAGCACAAATTCAGAGTCATCTTATTAAGCATAGGTGGTAATAATTAGGAGAATTTCTTTCATTTGGCCGCCATCATGCTTAAGGAAAAGAATAATAAATTCAAATTAGGATTGGTTAAAAACTGGACAATTTCCATACCTCTAAGATGGGAAAATTTTGCCTACATATTATAGCTTATTCAAGTAGGCAGAGGTAATTTTTAAAAGCTGAAGGCTTATGATTGAAGGTGTAGGTCTTTATTTTTAAACTCAGTGACTCCATGAGATAGGCATACATAAGCTTTTCTTATTGAGGGAGAGTTATGTGTTTCTATGTACTTGAACTTGACTGGGGAAGGGTAAGAGGAAAGGATTTCTCTGCTGAGCATTTAGTGTAGCCCGGATTCAATCCACACACTATTGTCCATTCAAGATCATCCTCCTTTCAGAGCATGTATTCACCAGGAAGCACTACATTAATTTTTGTTCCCACTATGACGTTTTAGGTTTTGCTTCACAGAGTCAACTTTCACGTTTGTTTTCTGTTCAAGGAATACAAACTCATAATTAAAGTGGCTGTCATTTAGGGGCACCTGGCTCTGGCTGGCTCAGTCAGTAGAGTCCACGACGCTTGGGGTTGTAAGTTCAAGCCCCATGTTGCGTGTAAGAGATTACTTAAAAAAAATAAAGTAGCTGTCATTAAATACATCTAGATGCTTGGGCTCACAAGATAAGAGGGAAGGCGTGAAAAGGGAAAGACAGAGGAACAGAGAGACCTTGGAGTGCCTTCTTTCTCATTCCACATTTTAGAGGTCAATAAGATAACTTTATTAAATGAAAGAAGGAAGCAGTCACCTGTTAAGCGTCCTTTATATGCTTCATTCTTTACTCTGACATACAGCTCCATTTATTCTTATTCTCATTTTACAGATTAGTAGACTAAGACTCAGGAACGAAATAACCTGCCTCCAACCGGAAAGCTGAATTTTAGTTAGGTAAGGTTGACCGTTCTGTCTCGTTCTTGCTATGACACCATGAGCTTTTTACAAAGTAGCTAAACAATTTGTGTCACCAAATATGGTTTGAAGTGACATCGTTGGAAGAAAAGTTCAGAGATACACACAACGTAGTGCCTTTTTTCAGAAAACCTTAACTGTCATTAGGTAGAACATAAGCCAATCCTGGTCTGATACTTGAGCTTGATTAGAAAGTATTTTTGAGTCATCTGGAGTCTTTATCTTGGATTTAAAGGCTTTTTCTACATCATGTTGGAGCTTCATCCATCCAAATGCCTTCTGATTTCCCCTTAGCTCAGATGACTGCAGTGGCTTTTTTCTTGTCTCAGGAACAGTTTCTAGACACTTGGGCTATTTATCTTCTCAGTATGCCCCTTTCCTCCACAGTATGACATGTCACTTTTTTTTTTTTTAAAGATTGTATTTATTCATGAAAGACACAGAGACACATGTCCCTGACATTGACAATGACAAGAAGATATTCACTTCTTTCAACTGTCTAGCTGATCTATACAATACATTCATATAGTAGAATCAAGAAACATAGCAAATGGGATGCCTGAGTGACTCAGTGGTTGAGCGTCTGCTTTGGGCTCAGGGCATGATCATGGGGTCCTGGGATTGAGTCTCATATCAGGCTCCCTGCTGGGAGATTGCATCTCTTGCCTATGTATCTACCTCTCTCTCTCTCTGTCTCTCATGAGTAAATACATAAAATCTTAAAAAAAAAAGAAAGAAATACATCAGTTATCTATTCCACTATTGAATGGACTTTTCAGTTGTTTCCATTTGAAACCATTATAAATGAAACTACACAAATATTCTTGTTGTGGAGATAGCTGGACTGCCAACATTAAGAAGGGGCTAGATAAATAACCCTAAATTATTTAGGGTTACTTCATTGCTCAAATATAGACTGATAACAATAATAAGCTCCCCCTCCATTTTAACCACAATAGCATAAATTCCTTTCTATCTGTTTCATGTTCTTGTTGCAAGCATAGGCTGAAAACATCACCTAAGAAGATTCACAAAATGGTTACCTTATTGTTTTCCATATTTTTTGGGGCAAATTTGATCTGTATTCATTCAGTCTTGAATTTGGCTGTATAAATGACCACACATGATGCCATCTACTCTGTCATCAATATGTTACAGATAGGGAAATACCAAGGTTGAGGGCTAAGGAGTTTTCTCAGGAACATGGAATTAACAGTCTGGAAGTTGGAAAGAGAAAAATTATCTTATATCTTTGTTTCAGACAGTTTCATAAAAAAATGTAACCTTCAATCGTGTTTTCATTGTAGGAACATAAGCTTTATCCTAAGACTAGTCTGCAGAGGTCTTAACATGAATTGTAAAGACGTCACATTTCTGAAGAATAAAGATTTGCTTTTTGGAAAAGTTATTCTATGACATTCGAAGGCATGTAACATTCGGAGCAGAAAATAGCTGGTGATATCAATTAAAAGGAAGAAAAGCAAAATACTATCACATTGTGATTTGAGAAAATGAATCGCACAATTCTTGATACTGGAGAGTAGTCATACCCATGTGTCTGTAATGGTTATTTCTTGATTTTGCTATATGATGAGTTTTATAGGTAAGCAAGACCTAGAACATACATTTGTGTTTGTTTGTTTTTTTTTAAGATTTTATTATTCATTCATTCATTCATTCATTCATTCATGAGACAGAGAGAGAGAGAGGCAGAGATATAAGCAGAGGGAGAAAGAGGATCCCCATGGGGAGCCTGATGCAGAACCTGATCCCAGGACCCCAGGATCAAGACCTGAGCCAAAGGCAGATGCTCAACCACTGAGCCACCCAGGTGTCCCCAGTTGTTTGTTTTTATACAGGAAAGTTAGTGATATTTGTCATTATAGTTTTCCAATAGTTTCTCTTATGTTTTTTAGGTAAATATCATCTATAAATAATAAATTCAGGGGTTGGTCCTTCCAATACAATGGTCAACAATGATGATGGTGAGGATATTCTTGTTTTGTTCCTGACTTTAATGTAATTGTTTTAGTTAAAACAATTAGTGTTTAGTGTTTCCACATGAAGCGTGATTGACACCTTTCTTTGACAATAGCTCTCATGGTGATATTTAATTTTTTTCATTTCCATCATTTCTCAGATATTCTATAATTTCAGTCTAGATTCTAGTCTTGACTCAATTTGTTTAATAGAGAGTTACAAGTGTTCAGATGATTGGGGGTTTTGCTTTGTTTTGTTTTATAGTGAATTTTATTTCTCAGTTCTCTTATATTATGTCTTGCTCTTTGTATTTCTTTCTTTTTTTTTTAAAGATTTTATTTATTTCATTTTGTTTGCTATTTTATTCGTTTCTTTTTTTAAAGATATATTTATCTTTATTTGAGAGAGTCTTTTAAGCAGATGCCATGCTAAGTGCAGAGCCTGATGTGGGACTCAATCTCACAACCCTGAGATCACCACCTGAGCCAAACCCCAGAGTTGGATGCTTAACTGACCCAGGCGCTCGTACTTTGTTTCTTTCTTTCTTTTTTTTTTTTTTGTACTTTGTTTCTTTTTAAAATATTTGTTTTTTTTTTATGATTTTATTTATTTATTTGAGAGAGAAAGAGAGAGAGAATACAAGCAGGGAGGAGGGGCAGGGGAAGAGGGAGAAGCCAATTCCTTACTGAGCCAAGAGCCAAGGCGGGGTTCCATCCCAGGACCCTGGGATCATGACCAGAGCCAAAGGCAGATGCTTTACCAACTGAGCCATCTGGGCACCCCTCTTTGTTTCTTATAATAAGTTTAAAAGTTTTAAATTGTGTTCTAGCAATTATTTTAATAATAATAATTTTAAAAGAGTATCTATCATTATTTAATAGCAATAACCTTAAAAGAGTATCCCTACTGTGAACAGTTGAAATTACTTCTGTAAAGTAAAAATGGTATATATTTAAGGTATATAACACGATGATTTGATATACATATACGTAGTGAAATGATGACTACAGTCCAGCTATTTAACATATCTTACGTAGTTACCTTTTTTAGTGCATAAGGAGTGAGTCTACCCTTTTAGCATATTTCTAGAGTTCTTAAGTAATCATTCCTGTACATGAGATCTGTAAACTTATTCATCTTACATAACTGCAGCTTGTACTTTTGACCGACATGTCTCCATTTGCCCCTCCCCTGCCCTGGTAATAAATATTCTACTCTACTTCTATGAGGTGTTTTTTTTTTTTCTTTTGTTTTGTTTTGAGATTCCATAAGTACGTGAGTATTTGTCTTTCTGTGTCTGCTAATCTCACTTAGCATGATGTCCTCAAGTTTCATCTATGTTGCAAATGGAAGGATTTCCTTATTTCTCATGGTTGAATAATGTTCTGTGTGTGTATGTGTGTGTATCCCTTCCTCCCTTGACCTAATTTTAATTGATATTTTTAATGATTATATCTCTAAATGTCCTTATTTCTTTGTATTTCATAGATCAGGTTTAAATGGCCTCATTTGACCCCAGGCTACTAAACTAATTTTTTTTTAAAGAAGAAATCAACATAATTGTGTTATTTCTTACTTTCCCCTTCCCATTTCAATTTTTGTTAATCATGTAATTTCCATACTGTTAGAATTTTAAATGATAAGAGTGTGTTCTTTAATGCATAATTCTTACATTTGTTCAAATCCTAGACACACCAGTAGTTTCAATGTTCCTCATCAGTCTTTAGGTAGAATGACTGCATTTACCTCTTGGTCACCTGAAGTTAGTTCTCCAGTAGTATCTTATTTATTTATTTATTTATTTATTTATTTATTTATTTATTTATTATTTTATTTTATTTTTAAAAAAGATTATTTACTTTAGAGAGAGAGATAAATTGAGAGAAAGAGAGAAAAAGAGAGAGAGAACAGTAGCAAGGGAGGGGCAGAGGGAGAGGGAGTGAAGATTCCCCTGCTCAGCGGGGAATCCTGTGGTGGGGCTCAATCTTATGAACACAAGATCATGACCTGAGCCAAAATCGAGAGTCAGATGCTTTGCTTACCTGACTGAGCCACCCAGATGCCCCTTTAGTGGTTTTGTAATGAGAGCTCTTGGGATCTAAAATCTGTTTCTTGTACGTGGAAAAGTGTTTGTTGCCCTTATACTTGAAAGTTGGTTTATCTGAGTACAAGACTCTTTAGTTGTACCTTCTTTCCTTAAGGATCTTTTGGGTTTTGGGTGCCGTTCTCTTATCTTCTAGTATTGGATCTTCCTGTACTCTGAGACTGGCTTTATTTTTTCTTCTTCATAAATGACTTGATATTTTCTTGGATCCCTAAATTATTCTTTCTCTATCTTTGAAGCTTAGGGAGTTTTATGGGATATTTTCAAAGAGAATATGTAAATATTGCCATAATTTTTCCTTGGATGCATGTTTTTACATTGTACAGATTCAAGTCTTATATTTTTGGAAACTTTTCCTGAATTTTAGCTTTCTTTTTTTCTGTGTTACTAACTTTCCTTATTTTCTTCAGAGACAGACTTTATGCAAATCTGATGTTTTCTAGTATGTTTTACTTGGAAACTATTTTCTCTCTAATATTTTGAAACTATTTCCATCTTAATTTGTTTACCTTTTCTTTTTTATATTTTCTATAGTGTTTATTTCCTTTTATATTACTTACAATTTGAACTTCATTTCTCTACTGCTTTTTTGCCCTATTTTTTCCCCTTAGGTCTTCAAGCTTATGTGTCGATTAATGTTAGTTCTTTGTATCATCTTTGATCTTTGCATCTTATTTAAGCTCTTGTAGGGTCAATTCATTCATTACATTTTCAAAATTTATGATAATGTGTTTTCTGATAGTTTTCATTTACTTTATGGCAATTTTTTGAGGGCATATTATTTTAGTTGGCATTTCTTCTCCTTTTTCTTACACTTTCTTTTTTTTTTTTTTTTGGTATTTTGTGCTAGTTCATTTTTTAGAAAGAGCTCCTCCTCCTCCCCTTCCTCCAATTCCTCCTCCTCCTTCTTTTAAATAAAGCACATTTTTCTTGGATCAGCTATAGGGAAGACAAACCATGTGTCACTCCTGCAGGAATTCTACTTGTTCTTGTAGATTATTCCTTTGAACTTTTTCGTTTATTTCACCCAGGCCAGCTGAGATTATTAGCAAAAGACTACTCCCCATACAGATATTCCCTTATTTTTCATGCTGTATGACTAGCCTTCTTCCAGCATAATAGGCTACTCCAAAGCTAGCAGCTTCAAATAATCATTTATTATTATCGTGAGTGTTTTGGACCTACGCTCATTCATAAATCTGTGACTGGTTGCCGGTTGGCTAATTTAGGTGAGGCTGGGGATGGCTTTGCTCTCTCTCTATTTTATCCACCTTCTGAGACCAGCATGCTAGTCTGCATTTGTCCTTCTTGTAGCAGTGGCAGAGGTGTAAGAGGAAATACACAGGATTCTTGAGAACTTGTCTTGGAATTGGCACATCACATTTACCTTATCCTATTGGCCAAAACAAATCAATATACTTGAGTCAAGATTCAGAGGAAACAGACTGTGTCTCCTTAGTGACAGGAACTGAAAAGTCACTTGAAAATGAGTGTGGATACAAGGCTGCAGAACTGGAGTCATTCACACAATTTATCACATTTATCAAATACAGAATGCTTTCTGGGGATCCCTGAGTGGCGCAGCGGTTTGGCGCCTGCCTTTGGCCCAGGGCGTGATCCTGGAGACCCGGGATCGAATCCCACGTCGGGCTCCTGGTGCATGGAGCCTCCTTCTCCCTCTGCCTATGTCTCTGCCTCTCTTTCTCTCTCTGTGACTATCATAAATAAATAAAACTTAAAAAAAATATTAAAAAAAAGAATGCTTTCTGCAAATTATAGCTTATTTGTTTAATTCTCTGTTCATCCCCCATATTCCCTGCTTTTCATGACTTTGTGTTAATTGGTCCAATGAATTTCCCACTGCCAGTACATGTACCTGTTCCTGTAGTTTCAAACAAAGTGAGGCAGGCAGACTTCAAAGACGGCCCCCTTCACTCTCACCTCCTGGTGTTCACACTCTTGTATAAACCTGTGCACTGAGTGTGGGCTGGATGTGTAGCAGCTTGCATCTATGGAAAAATAAATGGATGCAATTCCAAGATCAGGTTATAAAAACTATGTCTGTCATCCTGCTCACACACTTTCTCTTTCTCCAGTTATTCTTGCTTGCTTGCGTTGATGAAGCATGCTGCCATGTTGTGAGCTGCTTATGGAGAGGCCTACATGGCAAGGAACTGAGAGAGGCCTCCAGCTAACATCCAGCAAATAACTGAGGCCCTCAACCTAAAACCCTCAACCACATAAGTGAACTTGGAAGTGGACCACAGTTGAGACTTCAGATGACTGCAGGCCTGGCCAATACTTTGCTTTCAGCTTCTGAGGTGTCTTGAAGTAGAGAAATCCATGAAGCCATGCCCAAATTCTGACCTACAGAAACTGTGAGGCAGTAAATGATGATCATTAAAGCCACCAAGTTTTGAGGTAATATGTTACGCAGCAATTGCTAACTGATACACATGGATTGTTGGTTTAACCTTTCAGCTGTGCCATCTGCTTTAGAGAGGTGTGCCCTATCGACTTTGCTTGAGATCTGCAGTCAAGGGTATTCACTCTTAATAGCTTGACCTTCATGGCATTTGGCATCTCTTCTGGTATACATTGCAGGTTGCTGTTTATTATTTATTTAAATAAATTATTTAGCGTTACAGTAACATTTTATCAAAGAAAAAGTTTAAAATTGTGGTCTTTATACTTTTCATCCTATGTCTTGCTTTTGGGTGATTTTTTTCCCGTTATAAAAATGTAAGTACATGAATTGTGCATTTCATTTCCAAATACTTCCAGAAAGCTGTTGCTTTAGACCCATGGTACGATGTGTGAGGAACTTAATGGACCCCAGCCCAGGGACAGAAGCCACCCTTTGCTGGCTCTCCTTTGACCTAGCATCTTCCTTCTCTTCTCTCATCTTCTATGTTTAACCCAAGACGTGGTCTGCGTGGTTCCAGCATTAGATTGCCTGTGAGTTTACCTTAGTTCTGCCACTTACGATGACATGACTATAGGAAAATTAGCCTCTCTACGTCTCATTTCCCTAATCTCTAAATGCCTTATAGTATTGAGAACTAGCCTTGATAGCAATGTGAGGCTGACAAAATAAAATAATTATGTCAAGTGTTTAATACAGTACCTACCAGGTGATAAGCCCTCAATAAATGCTAACTTTGTAAAACATATATTTATTGAATACTTACTGATTGGCTGAGGTTGTGCTAGGTTATGAGGATACCAATATGAGTGTAATGTGGTTCCTTTTTCTCAAAGAAATCAGTCTTGTGAGTGAAATGGTAATTAATAGTTGGATAATATTATTGTTTATAAACACTGTCATGTACTTTACTAATCTGATCCTAATAAACTCACCTATGAGATATTATTCTTAAATTCCTGCTTTGGTTTCCTGCCTGGTATCCCAGTTACTCTAGGATTCGATGATGCTTTATATCAAAAGGATAGCCAAATAAAATGGTCTGTCTACCCATCTTCCCTTCTGAAAACCATTTACACTATTCTCTTAATATATGCATATATTTTACAAAGTTGTGGGGATGAAGCTTCTGGAACCAGGAGAACCATTTAGATGAACCAGTTAGCTAGGAAGAATGAAGAAAATTGCTGCTGTTGTTACCTCTTCTGGCCTCTGATTGGCCAGAGCCGGTTGTTCAACCTCGGGAACCCATTCCATTTGGCTGCAAGACCTGCTCCAAAACTAGATCCCAGATTGGTTCCCTGAGGGTCATCTGATAACCAGTGTTTGCTTCTCTCTGGATCTCCCTACATATGAGTGTTGGTCAGAGGAGGGCAGTAGAATGGAAAGGCAAGTGAGGAGATGGTAAGAAGCCAGCCAAAATTAGATGTGGTTACAGTGGGGAGGCAAAGAGTGGAGGGATTATTCACTGCAACTTCATGAGGAATCAGAGGGAGATACAATTCTCAAGGGCTTGGTACACAAACGAGAAGGCAAACTCCTCCCCTATGGACCTGTTCAGTTTGCCTGGCGGAAATATTTTAGGAAATAAAACTGTTTAGACCCCCGCCCTGCCCAAACCCAAAAATGTAAACCATGCCTCCCCGCTGTGTAGACCACAGAGTAAAACTCTTCAGCCCAAACAAACAACAAACAAAACACAACACAAAAGCAAAAATACCAGTTTTGTCTACTTCCGTCACGTGGGTATGACCAACGGGGAGAGTGTCAAGCAGGAGGCCTGGTGGATCTGTAGGAGGTTCTGGCCGAGGCTGGGAGATCAGGTGCCCGTGGCGCATTTTTGCTGGTGCTAATCTGTGATGCCTTCGCTGTTGTCAAGCGTATTTCATTAGTGTTTTTCCCTTATTAAATATGAAAATCATGTCAAAGGTAAATGTCAAGGGGCTATGAAATTACCCTTCTTATCTTCCGTACATTTATCAGTTGATAAATGGAAAGACACTGCTGCCAAAATAACTGAATGAATAATTTATAAATGACTGATGCATCTTGTATGTTGTTTCGGGCACAAAACAGTAGGACATCAATAATCAAAAGAAGTTGGATTAATTTAGCAGTATTTTGCTGGTGACGTTTTTATCTAAATGCTGCCGTGTAGATCTTGGTGGCCACAGCACCTCGCTTCTGTCAGTTTGGTCCTTATCCACTTGGGGGTACACGGGTAGGAGGGGAGGGGGCCCCCTTTTTTACCTCAGAGCTCCTTCTCCCTTCTTTGATAGTAAATACTGGGATTTGGTCTGGGCCTCTGTCTCTCTCTCTCTGTGGGTCTTTCTGTAGTACTTATACCTGGAATGTAAAAAAAATAAAAATAAAAAATCTTGTTTTAAGAAGGAGTTGCAAATCTACCCTGAATCCTCCCCTTGCCCAGGGGTTCCCCCTGACCCCAAAACCTAATTTACATTAAGGCAGTGTTATCTTTGAGATGTTAGTCTCTTTAGATGACTTTCTTAAATGCCTTCAAAATTCGAGGACACTGCCGTCTTCGTCACCCTAAAAAGCTCTTGACTGAGTTGGCAGGAATGGGGTGGGGGGGGGTGGGCACAGAACAGAGCTCAATTCTCTTGCTGGCCAGGGTTTAGGCTCCTGCCAACTGCCAACCAGAAAGAAGATCTGGAAGCTTCACCTCCCTGCAGCAGTAAACTCAACTGCAAGTCTTCCTGGAAAACACAAAAACAAAAGAAAAAAAAAACCAGAAAAACCCAAACCAAAATGCAGCCACAGGAAAATTCTGCGGAGAAAATGTGCTTGGATTTGGAGATGTCAACCTGGATCCAACCCCCCCCCCCCCCCCCCGGATGTGACACCCCACAGAAGGTCACACCGCCTCTTACTTCGGGAGCTGCGCTAACAAAGGGGGAAGGGGCCATAAGATTAGCATCCTGATTAATTCTGACAGCAGTCTTGAAGGGTGGCCACTTTATTATTATTATTATTTTTAAAATTTACCCTGTGGCTTTACGCACCCAACCTCGGATCTGCTTTTTGTCATCCCATTGTCACAACGGCCTTGCCTCGGGTCCCCAGGCCCCACTGCCTGTTAACAAGAGCAGCTTCCGCAGAGCCAGAGCGACATCTATCCCAACGCTGGTAACTTGGGGGGCTCTGCACCCCCGGCCCCTCGGCCAGGGTGCATTGGCGCAGCAGGGATCCCAGACCTGGGGGCGGGAGTGGGGGTGCAGAGGGGGGTGCTCCTGGGCTGGGCACAGCAGAGATCCCAGACCTGGGGGTGGGGGTGGGGGTGCAGAGGGGGGTGCTCTTGGGCTGGGCACAGTAGAGATCCCAGACCTGGGGGTGGGGTTGGGGGGGTCCTGGGTGCTCCCAGGCTGGGCGCAGCAGAGATCCCAGACGTGGGGGGCGAGGGTGGGGGTGCAGACAGGGGTGCTCCCGGTTGGGCACAGGAGAGATCCCAGACCTAGGGGCAGGGGTGGGGGTTCCTGGGTGCTCCCGGTTGGGCACAGCAGAGATCCCAGACCTGGGGGTGGGGTTGGGGGGGTCCTGGGTGCTCCCAGGCTGGGCGCAGCAGAGATCCCAGACGTGGGGGGCGAGGGTGGGGGTGCAGACAGGGGTGCTCCCGGGCTGGGCACAGCAGAGATCCCAAACCTGGGGGCGGAGGTGGGGGTGCAGAGGGAGGTGCTCCAGGGCTGGGCCCTGCAGAGATCCCAGACCTAGGGGCAGGCGTGAGGGTTTCTGGGTGCTCCCGGGCTGAGCACAGCTGAGATCCCAGACCTGGGGGCGGGGATGGGGGGGGTTCCTGGGTGCTCCCAGGCTGCGCAGGTTAGCAGCAGCTCAGGCCGGTAGCGAACCTGCGCCTGCAGGGAGCTGGGGACACTGCAGGCGGGGATGAAAAGTGGTGCCCTCCCTCCCGGGCCGGAGCTGCGGTGCAGAATTGGCCCAGTCCCTGGAACTTCACAGACAGTGCAGCAGAAGGCACTGGCTCTCTCGTTTGGGCATTTATTACCTGGAGCAAAATGTGCAGAGAGGGTTGATAATGAAGTACTTGACTAATTCAGTGTGATCCAGCTGGCTCAGCCAGAGGGGCTGGCTGCCGAGGGAGGCAGGCCGGGATGCTAAAGAACTCACTGCTAGCCATGTTCCCTTGGCACCTGGGAAGCCAAAACAAAGGAGTGCAGAGATCAAAAAGCAGAGAGGTATCAATAATAAAGAAGGAGAGGAGACCGGGAGGGGGAAGGGGTGGGAGTGGGGGGGCCTTCGCTTGTTTTTTAAGAAACTTCCCTTTCTTTCTCTTTTCTCTTCCGAATTAATAGCTTTCCACTCTCTGGATCTCTTTGCATTCTATATCAGAGTGAGTTTTTTGGTAACAGACCCCAGGTCTGTCTGTTTTTTTTTTTTTTTGTTTGTTTGTTTTGTTTCTTTATTTCTTTTCCTTTTAAACCTTGCATATTTGCCAGTGAATTCTAGCCAAACAAAAAGAGACAGATTCACTTGCACACACACAGAGAAATCTATAAAGTGCTTCTGGTGGAGATGGAGGTGTGCTTTCGGCCAACAGCGCTGTGACTAGGAAACTAATGTGTCCAGAGGACGTCTTTCTCTCTGGCTTCGTGGAAGCCAGCTGCCTTATGGTGTTCTCGTCCTTCTGTACCTGCTAATGGCCCATGCGAAGTTCCGCCTCTGATCGCCATCTCTTGCAATAAATAATGGATCTTGCATGTTCAAATGTGCTTAAACACTTTGAGGACCATCTGGTTACAAAGACAATAAATAAAATACTGGATGACTGACTTTAGTGCTGTATGTATCGTAATTATCTTTTAAAAATAGACACGGCACTCATCCTGGCTTCCAAGTATGAGTCATAACCATCCTGTGGGGCTTGCTGTCTTTCACACTCAGGAAAAAAAGGGGCTCCCTAGACCGTCAGAAACAAATGTGACAGATGAGCTCCTGTGGGGTGAAGAATAAGGTGAGAGAAAGGGGAAGCACTTCTACTAAATGTGAGCTTGATTTATAAGACCATTCAAGCCACGGGTTTACTCTTAACAAGTAGCAGCAAAGTCAAGGTTTCTGGGGATAGTCTTTACCCCGAAACTGCAAGGTGTGCTTTTAGGAAACACAGCAAGGTGTGAGGTCTGCTTGCTAGTCTTCTTTTTTTTCTTAGTTTGTACCATCTTCATTTTACCTTTCTTGGGAAGCCCTCATGCTGTCTTTCCTTTGCCCTAGGCAGAAATGCTTCTTTAATCTTACTAAAGTATAAATGACTTCTAGTAGTTAAAGAATTAAATCTCTCTCACCCTTTTAAAAAAAGTAAATATGTATATTTTTAAAGATTTCATTTAATAAATAATTTATTATTAATTATTATTATTTATTTCTATATTATTTATTAAGAGAGAGAGAGAGCAAGCACAAATGGTGGGCAGGGAGGGACAAAGGGAGAGGGAGAAGCAGACTCGCCACTGAGCAGGGATCCCAATGATGGGCTCTCTCCCAGGACCCTGAGATCATGACCTGAGCCGAAGGCAGACACTTAACCAACTGAGCCACCCAGGACCTCATCCTTGGACTATTTTTATTCAAAGAATCAAATGATCAAATACAAGAGATGAAACTATGGCTTTCGAAGTATTAAACTTTAGGGTAGAGATCTTTTGTGCATGGCTGAAGACCCTCATTTTCCCCCAAACATCACACAGGTTGGGCAGTTACCTGTATAATCCACATGTAAGGACCAGTTCATACTCCATCACTCTTGAAATTTGGTGTTATGCAGATTTTTTGTGGTACTGAGCACATGACAGTTATATTTACTGTTCTGGCCTTTCCATTTTGTTCTGAGGAAAAAACCAGCAGGAAGTAAAATATTTGCTTTGATTTTTAAAACTTTAGAGTAGCACATAAACATATATATATATATATATATATATATATATATATATATATATATACATATATATATTTTTTTTTATCAGGGCTTGAAATCACCTTTTATTTAAGAAGAGCAGAGACCCGTTCAAGCCAGATCATGAAGCTTTGTAAGGAAGGAGCCAGTGTAAGGAAATGGTTGCCATGGACTCTAAGATTCAGAGCTATAATATGGCTGAGTCTTACATGGACTTAAGTGAGACAGTGATTCTCGATCTGAGTCGCACGGCATTATGATTCATCACTCAAGTGCTCTGTTATTAAAATGACTCAGCTATGCTTCATATGTCTGCTCATCCAGAGTTTCTGCTCTCTCATAATTTTGGCTCTTGGTAGGCCCAGACAACCTCTATATCCCAATGCCCTTATTTTCAATCCTCAAGAGGGAATTGGATCATACCAGTTCATTATGAGGCCCCAGGACAATGGGTTTTGTACAGCCTCTGGTTGGGTCCCTCTGGGTCAGGTGCTTATTCTTCATCTACTTAACATTGGCCAAAGGTGGGTAGGGCTACATAGGACCAAAAGTAGACCAGTGGTGGCCACAGGCCAGAGGTATCCTTTGGGATCAGTTGGCAGACATCCTGACGATCATTCCACCAAGTGTAAATGAAAGTTGTATTCAACATTTACTCATGTATGAAATATATTCTTCTTTATTGGGTGCTGGGCTATGCAATTGTTGCAAATTCTACATATTTTGACATATTCTACAGATTGTTACATATTCTATATATTGCTTTGGTCAATTGAATTATTACACAGTCAACATTGGGTATTTATTACTCTTGATTAAGAGTCTTTATTTTGTGAACTTTCTTATGCCACTCAAGTACATTCAGGCAAATGATTCATCTGGTAGCAACTTTAAGGGGTAATGGGACTTGCCTTCAAGATGTATCATCCATTCTTTATATAAGCTTCTGTGTAATTCATTTCACTTTATATACTTCTAGTCACCAAATAATAGTCCACTCATATTTGTAATGAACTAGTTTAGGCAGAGTCTGGCTTTTAACCTTCACCTTTGCATAAAAAATTAGATCCAGTGAGATAAAATGTTTTGTGAAGAGTTTCCACAGGGTAGTGTCAAACCAGCTTTTGTGTCACATCAAAGCAGCAACTGGCTGCCTTTGCAGGATGCTTTGAACGAGTACACCTTTCCGGAAATTTGCTCTTTGTTCTACAGTCTCTTTGAGAACAGAAGTCCAACAGAAGTCCAGTTTAGGAAAGTGGCATGGAACCCATCTACTCAGATAGGTCAAGCATTGTTTAGGGGGATGGGAGGAAGCCTGTGGATGTGGAGGGTCTGGATGACACACAAATTAAGTTGGTAGCACTTACGGCTCTATCTCCAAGTATCACATCTAGTCATGGGTCAGGAAAATGACACCAGGCAGCCAAAAGGTGGTAATGTGGTAGCTGAAGGGCTGGGTAGACTACGGCAAAGGAGCACCTAGAAGGGAGCACTCTCTCAGAGAGAGAGAGAGAGAGAGAGAGTACAAGCAGTGGGAGTGGCAGGCAGAAAGAGAAGCAGACTCCCCACTGAGCAAGAAGACCGATGTGGGACTTGATCCCAGGACCCCAGGATCATGAATTTGGATAGAAACCAAAAGCAAGAGCCAAAGTCCATTAGAATAGGTGTCCAGGAGACAGGAAGGATATGGGCTTAGGGAAGCTTCCTAAGGGAACCCCATTACTGGACTGTAGCATGACTGGGCAATGTGTGGGGGTGACAGTAGAGTTCACATATGGTCTGGAGGAGCATATTTCAAGTAAGCTTGATGAGAAGAAAACCACTGTATCAAACCCTCTGATTTAGGAAGTATGTATGTGTGTGTGTGTGTGTGTGTGTGTGTGTGTGTGTGAGTATAGAACCTTCCTGTTCGGTCAGCGATAATAGTGGCTAGTCAAGTTGATATCCAGGATAGAAGACATCTATTAATATTAACCTAGGCCATGGTTTAATGATGCAGCGAATAGCTACCTGGGGTTAGAATGGCAGACTGCGCATGATTGGTTACAACCCTGTGGATATTTATATTAACATATGGCACGTTCCTGTTATGTATATACATCTTCGCTCATTATCGCAACTAATGGATTCTATCATGCCAGATCCAAGAACTGTAGTGTGGAAAAGGGGCCGTCCTGTGAAGAACTCAAGAAGACTTGTTTGTGTTGGAATACTGGTGGGAAACATGGATGGAACACTCAAAGGAATAACTGAAGCAAACTTAATAAAGGGACTATTTAGGGGCAACTGGGTGGTTGAGCATCTGCCTTTGGTTCAGGGCATGATTCCAGGGTCCTGGGATCAAGTCCCTCATCAGGCTCCCTGCAAGGAGCCTACTTCTCCCTCTATGTCTCTGCCTCTCTCTCTGTGTCTCTCATGAATAAATAAATAAATGAAATCTTAAATAAATAAAAAAATAATAAAGGGACTGTTTAGAGAAGTGTGGGGCAGTTAAGAGAACCTATAAGAAATGATTAAGCATCCAGAGTCTAGCACCAGAGAAAGTCATTACCACACCTGCACTAAAGGGGTGAGGAGAGAGGGCAGCATTACCAGAACATGAGGAGAACAGGAGGCATGGAAGGGGCTGCCTGTGGAGGCACTACTGTCAAAGTTGTGACCCTAAGGGAAGGAGTGGGGCCACACCCTGCATCTACCCATCTCTCTTTCCTTCCTCTTTCTAAGATTCCTCTGGTCCCTCCCATTGACCAAACCCACCCAGAAGCCAGAGGCCAAGGAAAGTCATAGATATCATCTACAGAGGTGAGCCACCTTGGGCATAGAACAGGGCAAAGAGGGGTGAAGTATGAGTATGGTGGGGCACATGGAGAATTACGGCCATAATATTTTTACTTGGTCTTACTTAGGGAAAAGTGAGCTGGATGCAGGTAAATCTCTCTAGTACATTCCTAGGCTAATTGACCGAACAAATTAAAGTTACTCTTAATGGGAAAACTATGCTTAGAGTATCAGAAAGTAGATAGACAGGCCTGGTTATTTCATTCTAATTAGATCTAAGCAACTTTGAGGGACTATTTCTTAAATTATGAAGTAAAGAGGTAGAATCCTTTAGAGATGAAAATTAAGTGAGCAGCAGTAATTTTTCTTGTTACTTGGTAAGTTTAGCATTATTTAATGTTACCTGGGTCCTCCCCAACTGTCACCCTTAGTGATTTATACTCAAAGATTTGCCTTAAACATGTCTCTTGAGAGCATTTCATTTTTGCCATGGAAGGAATAGTTTGTCTTTAATGAACTGATGAGATTGGAAAAGAAGCTTTGTCCTGGGCTGAGTTGCCACAGGAGGCTGGTCATCTGTCCCCTCTTTTTAGATTGTCTGCGCATGTTGTGATTAGCATAGTGGTTGATGGGATATCAGCTCTTTGGTGAGATGATGTGTGAGTCTGGGATTATGGCAATTCATGATACTTAGTTCTAGGACAACTGGCAATCTGTGAAGCACCCTTGGAAAGAGCCCAGTTCAATCTGAAGCAGAGATCATGGACTTAATGGTTGGAGTACATTTTTTTTTATTTGTTATTATTATTTTTAATACATTTATTTTTTATTGGTGTTCAATTTGCCAACGTATAGAATAACACCCAGTGCTCATCCCATCAAGTGTCCCCCTCAGTCACCCAGTCACCCGGTTGGAGTACATTTTATAAATGAGTGTATGTCTTAGTGACATTTAACCCTAAATAAAATATGCTACCTAGAACACATATGTTCATAGGGTTCTGTTTGAGCAACACACTTTTACCGAGCACTTACTCTATGCCAAAAAGTTCCAGGAAAGACAGTATAACAGTGTCTCAGAGGATTTCTTTCTACAACAGAGAAAGCAAACCCTTGGCTTGCAGACACATTCAGTGAGTTGAAGTCTGTATATTCTTAGAAGAGCAGTCTGTGGTGACAAAACAGCTTCTGGCCATTCAAACCATGGGGCTTAGATGGAGTTTTATTTTCTGTCTCTTGAAGTCATCAACCCTTGGTGGAGCCTGTTTAGAGGCAGTGCTTTGTAATTCTTGATGAATGTCCAATAGTAATTATAAGGTTATTGTATTTGATGATAACAGCAATGGTAATAGCAGTAATAAGAAAACAATAGTCTTCAGTATCTGTGCCTGTGCAATAATAGTGTTTGTGGTGCCAGGTAAGTGGGGTCTAGCACCAAATGAGTCAGGCAGCTCATCTACTCCTTCCCTACCAGTACTTTTTCCAGGATGCCATCACGTCCTGAAAAGAAGACAGAGGCACTATGTAGAAGACCCTCTATGACATCACAGACCACCTCGTTTCCTGCTTTAGTCTTAAGACCCAGCCTGACATAAACTAGGATCTCATATATTCGTGCATATTTCTAAACAAAAGGTACAAAATCTCCAGTGCTTCCATAATAGAAGAAAACAAGTGTATTCAACATCCCTCAAAATCCTTTCTCAAGTGCTCTCTTTTCCTTGGGAGTCAGTAGGATACACTACCTGCTTGTAACAAATCTTTGCTCATTGACCATCTGTGCCAAAATGGGATTTAATGTCAGGGATATCTCCCCAAAAGTTCTATTAAAAGGGTGTTAACTTGTGTCTGTACAATTCCTGTCTTGCAGGATTTTGTTCACAAGTACCCTCCATCCTGAGGTGGGCACATTCCCAGTAGGAAAAAAGACCACAATTAATAGATCTTCACAAAAATCAAACTCAGTCTTTGGTTTTGAACTAAGGCCAGTTGCCAGTTTAGGCTTAGGCTCCATCGTTTTGTGACCTTGCAAATCCTTTACTACAGAGGGCCAGACAATGTTTTGCTGATTATCAAGTTGCCAGGTCACTGAAACATAATAGAGGAGGGTTTAATTTCTCTCTATTCCTCACCTCATACTGAAGACGGTGAGGATACCTTTGTGGGAATAACCTGCATAATAATTTTAAAAAATGGGGCCATGTCCGTATTGCTCCTCATTGAATTGTTACAAATTCGATGTGACAAATTTGAACAAAGCCTTCAAGTTTTGTCCAAGCCTTCAGAAAACAGAGTGGTATGAATTTCAGGTGCTCAAGTCACAAAGCCCTGTGATTTGGGGGCCTCCCACCAGCCAGACGAACACTAAACCCCTTGGATAAATGTCTCTCTCGGACCCAGTGTGGATGACTCCTCCACTTATCTACTTTCTGGGGCTCTTATGAGGATTAATTAATGCTTATGAAGAGCTATAATCACCTTGGATGAAAGGAGCGGTAGAAAAATAATGACCCTTCTACTTGGCACCTTTCATCTGAGGATCTCAAAGCACTTCACAAGCTTGAATTAATTAAGCCAAGGTAATTGCAAGGTATAATGACAATAACAATAATGATTATAATTATCCTCAACATTATTCTTAAGAACCTGATTTGAAATCAATTCCCAACACCACCTCTGCCATGGCGGTGGTCAGCCTCTTGCTCCCCGGGCCTGTCTTCCCTCTCCTCACTCACCCCTTGCTCACCAGCCATGCCTGTGACCTCTACCATCACCCTGGAAAGAACATGGGTTTTTTGGAAGGAGGGATACAGCAATCTGGAGTAGCACCTGTATTAGTGGTGACTTTCAGAAATGTGGGAATACACCATGTATTCAGTGATTGTTTTTGGAAGCATTTTGGATGAATGCTTTCTTCTTTATGACTCTTAGTGACAACAGTATATGCTTATACAGCACTCACTTTGTGCTTGGCATGCTTCTACGTGCTTTTGTGTATTTATTTATTTGAGTCTCACATAGACCCTATAAGGTAGGAACCATTACCATCATTATCCTGACTTCACAAATGAGGAAACTGAGGCACAGAACAATTTGAGACCTTACACGTCACAGAGTGTATCATAACCAGGTCACGGAATGGAAAGCAGCAGGTTGGAATTTATGACATGGGCAATCTACTGCCAGAATTTGCACTTTTAATCACTACACTTCACTACCTCTGTTAAGAGGAAATAGAATCATAATTTTTATGCAGGAACAGGGGCCAGTTCCTCATTACCTTATGTAATTATTATTATTTTTTCAGACTTCTCAGAGTGGGAAAAGCATGGCTTTAGAATGGATCATCTGGATTCAAATCCCAGTTTTGCTATTTATTAGCTATGTAACCTTATGAAAATACCTAGTCTTTTAATGCCTCGGGTCCCTCTTCTTCAGATGGGGCCTATATAGTTCTTTCCTCATAGAATTATGTGATGATTATATGACCTAATCCATATGAAGGACTTGGAGCCATGGCTGGTGCATAATAAATGCTCAATAAATGATAACTGTTTTTATTATTCACCCTTTAATAGGTAACAGATTTATTTAAAAGTTTAAAAAGTCATTGTCTGAGAGACTCCAGCATTATCCCTTGCATTAAGAAAGATATAAATGAGAGTTCCTATAAGGTATTCAGACTAATTTTATGGAGTCCTGTTGTGAACTTAAAAAATTCTCCCAAGATATTAAGAGTCCATTCTGTGAAACAGATAACTTTTTCCTAAAAAAAAAAGATCAGAGGCCGTCTTCTGGTCTACTAATGCTCCATAGAAAACATTTAGGGCAGTACTCAACTGGTCCAGTGCCCTTTCTATAATGTAGTGTGTATGTGTGTGTATATATGTATATATACACAAACACACACATATATGCACATATAGATATAAATAAATAAATAAATAAATAAATATATATATATATATATATATATATATATATATATTTTTTTTTTTTTTTTCATGATGCCACTCTGGAAATCTCCCATCCAAACCACCGCAGTATCACCCTAGAGCAAGACTAATGCTGATGCTCTGAGAAGTAGAATTTCTACTGCTCTAGCAGTGGCAAAAAGCCCAAATAATACAGGTAGAGATCTAGTTACTTAAATAAACCTGAGGCATGTCCATGACGATCATGTTCAAGGTTTTCTCACATTGTGTAACATTAGATTAATTTAGCATTGGCTAGAGTTTACTTTTAACCTGCTCCCCTTCAAGAGGTCCTCTCTAGGGGCACTAGCCTTCCAATAGGTAAAGTTGCATAATGCTGGTTTCCTCTAGAGTCTCCTGAACAGGGCATCTCTTGTGGGTCCTGGGGAAGCTGTCTTCTAGGGGTTGGAATGCCTTAGACATGGGATTTTAGTGTGTAGGAGAAAACAGCCCCATCCAAATCCCTGTCCTATAGTCCCTTGATTTTGTTGAGTTTGTGGTTTCCTACAAAGATGGAGGGGTTTTTTTTGTTTTGTTTTTAGCATATCTTTAGTATTGGCATTGTACCAAGGACTGGATTTTTTAAAAATAAATTGATTCTCTTTTCATTTCCTTGTCTTGTTCTTGGGCTTGTGACTTTTTAAATTTGTTTGTTTTATTTTAAAATTAGATAAGCATTTCCTTTTGAGTTATCGGGGCCACTGCTAGAACTACTCAAGTACTATTATAATTATAATTACCTCTTACTCATCCTGACTGCATGTTTTTTGGGACCAGAGAGATACCTTGGCTTTCTTTTGGTTGGGAAGAATGTCTTGGAAAAGAATAAATGAAAAGATTAAGGGGAGGGTCTCAAGCTGATTAGCAGACTGTACATGGGCTTGGAGTACAATGATGTAACAAACAAAGCCTCAAAAATTAATCTTAGGTAGAACATATGCTTAATTTTCTCTCTTATCTTTGTTTGTGTAATAGAGTCTGGTATCTGGATCCTGAAAATAATGGGTAACCTGGGCTAGGATTCTTTGCCTTTTCTTACTTGTTTCTAGAATATCTCTGAGTTGAGCCCATGCTTTAGTTTTGTGTTCCAAATGTCCGATCCTCATGGGAGGGACTAGTTCTGGGTGGTTCTCAGTTCTTTTTTTTCAGCCAGTTTTTCAAACCAGCTCATTTCCAGCTTACTTTTCATCCCACATTTAATGGGGTAATGGCGTTGAGTTCTTGGGCTTTTTCACCTTAGCCTGAGGGGCCTCATGCCTGAGAATTTAAATCTCTAGTGAGCTTCTCACTGCAGCTCTAATGAGATGATCAAGAACCACCTAAGGCTACATCCTAAATTATGGACTACTGATGGGAAAAGGCCTGTCAGTTGGCCAGGCCAGGGGACACCATCCCTGGCACCTTTTTATGTTTCACAAAGCTGATTGGTGCAACCCAGTTCTAATTAGCATTTAACTACTTGTAGTTGAACTGTATGGTGAGTTGACAGTACAGAAATATGGACAGACACAGTTTAAGGAAGAATTGGAGTTTTTTGAAAACTGTTTGAAAAATTCACCTCTACCTCGAAATGACTTGGACATTTGAACCCTGTGTTATGTTCCTATGGCTTTAGCCTTGTCTCTCCCGAAGCATCTAACAATGAAGTTTTGTTGATGAAATAAATGAAGACAATTCATTTTGATTCTTCCAATCCTATCAGGCTTCCTATCAGGGCTACTTGCCATCTCAAGTCCCTGGCCACCAGGATGTGTAGCACTGACACAGCCAAAGGCGTGGAGTGGGTAACAGGACAGCCCTTTGGCTCCCCGACCATATCTGTGATCCACTTTTGACCACTTGTGAGTCTAACAGCACTGTTTTCTTTAAAATTTTTTAAATTTGAGTTTAGTTAACACACGATGTTACATTAATTTCAGGTGTCCAACATAGTGATTTAACAACTCTATATGTCATGCTGTGCTCACCTCAAGTGTAGCCACCATCTGTCACCAGGCAACACTGTTAAAATACCATTGACCATTACCCCGTGCAGTGCCTTTTATTCCCACGGCTTAACTCATTCTCTAACTAGAGCCTGAAGCTTTTACTCATCATTTTGCCCATCCCCCCTGACCTCACTTTCCCTGTGGAAACCATCAGTTTGTTCTTTGTTTTTATGGGTCTGATTCTGCTTTTAGTTTGTTTATTCATTTGTTTTTTAGATTCCACATATAAGCTTCCTATTCAGCAAAAAATATGTAAAACAGTTCTCTAAGTCTATTTATTTATTTATTTATTTGTTTATTTATTTATTTAATTCAGAGAAAGAGAGAGAGAGAGAGAGAGAGGCAGAGGGAGAAACAGGCTCCATGCAGAAAGCCCGATGTGGGACTCAATCTCGGGTCTCCAGGATCACACCCCGGAGCTGCCTGCAGCTTCCTATAACTTAGCTGAACATCTGAAAGGAATTCCACAGAATCCCTTGGTTGTCACGTTGAAGGCAGAGACAGGAAAAGAGGAGAAGAAAAATGGGAAGTGCTTTGAGGGTCCCTTGAATGAAGATTGGGAGCTTCCAGGAGGTGGGCTCCATCAGGAATGCTAAGGCTGGCACACTTCCTGGGATGAGTAGTCTCCCTTGAAGGTCCCTTGGAAGCTGCTTGGAAGTTGATGCTGACCTTGGCATGGAGTTTGAACCCACTTCGAGGTGATGAGCACTACAATGTCTCCTTTTCTCTCTTTCTTCTTCCAGCAGAACCTTGGAGCTGAAGGGCACATGAATGTGGAATAAAAGGGGAGAGTCTACAGGGTTCCTCCAGGACTGATGAGAAACTGAAGCAGAGACACTCTGGGGAGACTGGATGGCAGAGTGGGGGCGAAAGGTTAATCTGTCCTCTCCCTCTGGGGGCATCTGAGATCTTGAGGTCCCTGTGGGCTTATGATGGGGAGCCTCTCTCATGCTTGAGAGTAGGGCACTGGCACTCTCACAGGTCAACCCTATGCAGTAGCACGAGGTAGATGTTAAGAAAGTGTCTGGGCAAAAAAACCTCCAATTTTTTAAAAGCAATGATGGAATTGAAAGGCAAGGAAGATGAGAAATCTTTTCTTTCTTTACCAAACAGAAATACTTACCTGGAGAACAGGTTTTAGTTCTTTCTCAAAGACTTCAGAAGACAGAATAACTCATAAAAATGCTTTGTGAAGCTTATGGACAAACGTTTCTATAGAATATTTGGCAAGGAAGTTATACTTCATACAAAACATATTGATGTTGACTCTAAATTTCTGAAAGCATGATTGAGAAAATGAGGTTTACTCAAGAAATAAAGTAAATCTGAATCGCTAGCTTAAAATGGGAGAAGAATAGAAATGTCAGCAATAATGTCATGAGAAGAACAGCTCTTGATCCTTATTCACTGAAAAGAAGGGAATATGTTGCTTTTGCTTCACCCCTGTCTTTGGAAGCTGCTAAACAATAGACTTTATGATTTCTTTTTTAAAGCTTGATTTATTTATTTTGGAAGGAGTGACAGCAAGAGCAAGAGAATGAGAGAGAGAGAGAGAGAGTGTAGGGGGAGAGGCAGAGGGAAAGGGAGAAGCAGACTCTGCGGAGCATGGAGCTGACCTGGGGCTCTATCCAAAGACCCTGAAATCATGACCTGAACCAAAATCAAGAGTCAAGCACTTAACCCACTGAACCACCCAGGCTCCCTGAGACTTTATTACTTTTGAATAAACTTCCTTAGCACAAAGGTCATCAATACAAAGAAAGACATTTTTTTCTTTTTTTTTTAAATTATTTACATTCAGTTAACTAACATATAATGTATTATTAGTTTCAGAGGTAGAGTTCAGTGACTCATCAGTTGCATATAACACCAAGTGCTCATTACATCACGTGCCCTCCTTAATCCTCATCACCCAGTTACCCCATCACCCCACCCCCAACAATCCTCAGTTTGTTCTCTATGATTAAGAGTCTTATGGTTTGTCTCCCCTCTAATTTTGTCTTTTTAATTTTTCCCTCCCTTCCCCCATGGTCCTGCTTTGTTTCTTAAATTTCACATATGAGTGAGATCATATGATAATTGTCTTTATCTGATTGACTTATTTCACTTAGAATAATATCCTCTACTTCCATCCACATTGCAAATGGCAAGATTTCATTTTTTGATGGCTGAGTAATAGTCCCTTGCATATATATAACTTCTTTAGTCATTCACTTGTTGATGGACATCTGGACTCTTTCTGTAGTTTAGTTTGGCTATTGTGGACATTGCTGCTAGAAACAGTGTGGTGCAGGTGCCCCTTCAGATCACTACATTTGTATTTTTGAGATAAATACCTAGTAGTGCAATTTTTAAGAAAGCCAAAGAATGGCATTTTTTAAAAGAAAAGCATCCAACGTAGACAAAAGACAGATATGGGAACATTTCTTCTTATGGTGTACTTAAGAAGCCTGAGATGACATCATCTCTTATCACAGACTTCCACTGAAATTAGATGTCCAGATACAGCCAAACGAGAGTCACCATGAGGGGCACTGGCTTCTTGTGACAAAGGAGCTGCAGCATTCTGGATCACATCCAGCAGTGATGTCCTGACTTGAATACGGAGGCAGGCCTTTCATTTTAATGGAGTGTGTGTCGTAATCAGCAAAAGTACCAGAGAGGCTTCTGCTGTAGGAAATGTATTATTGTTTACATTATCCTTAAATAGACCAAGCAAAAACAAAATAAATGTAAAAGAGATAAATCCACTCTGTGTCTAAGAAAGGGTGGTAGTGGTTTAGGGTGACACATCTTGCAGCCTTGACTTGCAGTCTGGTCTCACATAGAGAGGTCACAAAGGCAACATTCTTCCTCTTTTGCCCTGAAAAGTACCAAAGATTTATTAATGTGCTTAACAAAACGGAGTGACTTGTGTCTAGAAGTCTCAGGTAAGTTCAGTGATATGTTCCCATGGAGGCCAGGGAAAGGAAAGGGGGTATGGTGTTGGTATGACTGTGCTTTCCTCTCTCTGTCCTTTCCTTTCTGCCTCAGGGACAGTTGTCCTAGATGCTACTTTCCAACCCAAGAGTATCTTATACTGGGGATCCCTGGGTGGCTCAGGGGTTTAGCGCCTGCCTTTGGCCCAGGGCATGATCCTGGAGTCCTGGGATCGAGTCCTGCATCAGGCTCCCTGCATGGAGCCTAGTTCTCCCTCTGCCTGTGTCTCTGCCTGCCTCTCTCTCTCTCATAAATAAATAAAATATTTTAAAAAAGAGTGTCTTATACTGGAGTCAATGTTATTTCTGTTCACAGAAATTATTTATGGTAAGGAAAACAGTTTGTTCTGGTTTTCCTTCCTCCCTCCCTCCCTCCCTCTTTCCTTCCTTTCCCTCTCTCCCTTCCTCCCTTCTTCCCTTCCTTCCCTCCTTTTTTCCCTTCCTTCCTCCCTTCCTTCCCTCCTTTCCTCCCTCCCTCCCTTCCTTCCTTCCTTTCCTTCCTTCCTTCCTTCCTTCCTTCCTTCCTTCCTTCCTTCCTTCCTTCCTTCCTTCCTTCCATTTTTCCTCTTGACTACATTGCTCTGTCCTTAGATTGGCTGTATTTTCTTGGAGTTCCTGCTCTGCGCATGGTTGTCTCTGAACATGTGGTCTGGTGCAGAGTCTCTGTCCTGCTCATCTCTGGTAGCTGCCTGACTTCCCAAAAGTTCTGTCGCCCTCAGCTCCTGGCTATGAATAATGGTGTTTGTTGACAACCTATGTCAAAGAGAAGTTGGGAAAAAGTGGGCAAGGTGTTTAACAGAGCACTTTGGGCATCTTGGAAGAGAGGCACGATGTAAATCCAAGGGAGTCTTAGCTGGAAACCAGTCTCTGAGCGCTGCTCAGCCTTCACATGTACTTTTATCTCTCCATCTAGGGATGGAGAGCTTGGCAGGCTGGTGAAAGATAGTTTCTGGATTGCATATTCCAGATTGTGTGTGCGCTGTGTTATTGTGCAAAAGGGCGTGCCTTCACGTACGGCCTCCTCATGACTTAGTCATGGAAGATCTCAGAGAGGACGGAGGATTTTAGGAAGACTTTTGAAGATGAGAGTAAGAAAGATGTGCAATGCATGCAGGACAGAAGGAAGCTTTGTGAGCGTAAGAAGTGACTCTGAAAGCAAAGAACGCAGAAATGGGAATCATCGTATTTAACTTAGGAAGATGCATTTTAACATCTTTCCAGGAATTTGATCTGGGAGGAAAGCTTCTTCTAACCTCATAGCTGTGAAAATGACTGCTACTCCTTTGAGTGATTCTGAGAAGGAAAAGCTCAATTTAGAACTAGGTGTTGTGGCAAGTTTATATTCCAGTTTATATATATATTTTCTAAACTTGGAGGAGAATTATCAGTTCCTACTTATGGGAAGTGAATCATCATAAAATGGAAATGCAACCCTGACCATACAGTCCTGAACATATGTAACCCTTGATTAGGTTTTTGGTTAATCAAACAAATACATAAGCAACCTAACAGAGACCGCTTGTGACCACGTTTGGTGGAAATGGTTATAAAAAATTAAAAACAACAAAAACATACAAAGTGGAATTGGCATTTCGCTTTGCCTTAAGGCTGGTCCTGAATCTAAGTGATGAAAGAGAAAGAAGATAATAATGGATTAACAGAGTGTGACAAAGAGCCAACTTTGTCATGGACATGAATACCCTGGCAGAGGGGACCCCGCCCTCCCGGCTCTCATGCCAGTTTGGTTAAATTCCCAGGCCCACAGGTATAGGTCTGTCCTGAGCAGAGGTGAACCTGGCCCTGCACCATCGCTAGGCCAGAGAAGTTAGGGAAAACTGGAGAATTTTTAGTGCAAAGATGAAACTTGCCATCTGGAATCAGAAGAGCTGTGTTTAAACCCCCGTGTCACCATTTATTAGCCAGGGTAAGTGTCATTTAAATTAAAATAAAAAAAAAATTAAAAAAATTAAAAAAAAAATAAATAAAAAAATACAAGTCTCATTTTACACACCGACAAAACAACCAGGGTTATTGTTAAGGATCAAACAGAAAAAATATACTTGAAAGGGTTTTGGAAACTTTTTTTTTTTTTTTTTTTTTTTTTTTAGAAAATAGAAACAAATTTTTTCTTGACTTACAACCTTGACATCCACTCTTTCTTAATTGGAAGAGTAGACCAGTATTATCCTTGTTTTGAGTGAAGATAAAAAACCCAAATGCTCTATATTTAAGGTTCAAAAACTAGATATAATTAAGAGTCCTTTGAAAGAGGGATCTTTAAATAAAAAGTATGGTATTGATACACATATTTCACCAAAAATCTATGATTTGGGCAAAATGCTGGGTTCGATTCTGGAAAGCTCCTCCAGCATTTTCCTGAAGCATCTCCCCCCACCCCCCAATTCCCAGCCATGGTGAAACTGAGAATAATCGCTCCATTATGACACATGCTTTCCTGTTACATTAAAGCAAAAATGAGTTTGCCAAGAAAAAGCAGCTTTTCTCAGAGGGTGTAGCACATGTTGTGGGAAAACTAGTCTGGCTGGTTCTACCTCAGCTCAATCTTTGAGGGCAATTTTTGCTGTCAGCCATACCAGGGAATATTAGAGTAACCGTCGCCCTGATGCCAGGTCCCTATTTCAGAACGCATATGCACACGCACATGTACACACATGCACACGCACACACACTCAGAGTCACTGGAAAATTATAAATTGACATAACTTTCTAGATGGCCTGAGGACTTCAGAGAGTTAGAGAAGCATCAATCAGATAAAACCTGTGTCTGTCACCTATGTTTTAAAATGTTACAGTCATGTTTAAATAGCTGGCAGGTCAGTCTTTTTTTTTTTTTTTTTTTAATTCTTCTTTTCTTTTCTTTTTTCTTTTTCCAGCAGGCAGCAAAAGAAGCTTTGACAGACTGGAAAGATTCATTTCCTTCGTTCATTTTTTTTTTGGGGGGGGAGGTGTTTCTTTTTATTTGTTGCTGCTTTCATTTACCCTGGAGGTGGTCACCGTCTGGTCTGCCACTGGATGCGGGGTGCTGGGCAGAGAGGGGGGCCACAAGCCAGAAGATTGCATCATTGCTGCAGAGGAGGGCAGAGCTGGGGCAGGTACGTAGGTAACTGCAGCAGGTTTTTCTCCCACCAGCCCCCTGCTCCCTGCCTGAATGCCGTGAACACAATCTTCAGCACACCTTGTCATCAGAGGAACTTTCTGGAAGCCAGCCAGCTGCAGGGCCCAAGGTCAAGCAACCACCATGACTCTCAGCAAACAAGGAGAACCTTGGGGGACCCGAGGAGGTGATGGCAGGTGGAGAGGCAGCTAAAGTCCTCTGCAGAGCTGCCCGCTTGCCACTGTGGCTCTGTTGATGGCAGCGGCTGCTGTGACCGCTGGGAAGGCTTTATCTACTGATCAACACAGTGTGCCAGAGGGCTGAGGGGACAGCCCGCTTTGGCAGAGGGTTCCAGTTGTATGTAGCCTGCAACCAGACGGCAGAAGGGAAAGGGGAAAAAAAATTTCCAACAACAGACCAGCAGGATCAGTTCCTTAGAGCACAGACACCAGGGCTGGGCCTTGCTTGCTCCATCCTGGCTCTTGCCGCCGTGGCTGCCTGCTTGCATTAATTACCTCTTGGTCCCAGACACATTTACTCCAAACTACCTTTAGGGTTCAAAGTGCAGGAACAGAACCACTTGGGTTGAAAGCAATTAACAAACAGGTTATTTTAAATTAACAGACACTTTTACCAGCTGGCCCAAAGAGCTGGTTCACGCCGGTCATTGCAGGGCTGGCAACGCCATGTATCTGGTGAATGAGCGAATGGGTCATGTGCTTTCTAGCAATGCTGGCTAATTTTATTTTGAGATTTAAATATCTTGAGACATAGCTGCCAGAGAGGTAAACCGAGGCAAAACAAACAAACAAAAAACCCCACAAAAAAACAAACCAAAAACCCCCCCACAAAACAAAAACAGGAGACAAAACACTAAAAATTTGACAAATTTCTAGGATGAGTCACCTTCATTTGTATGTTTGAATTTCTGTAAATGCATTATTAATTTGTTGTCAGTTTTCTTTTCACTGTGAATTTTTCTAGCATCCCTAGAGTAGCTGTTACAGTTTTGGGGATATATCCTTTCTTCTTGCATTGTAGGGTATATGCGGCTTTTTTCTCCTATTTTGATGCAAGAAGGCACTCTGTTTTATATTGCCTTTCCTGTAGTGGGGATTTAATAATGTTGAATGAAAAAAATGAATTGTTTGTTTCCAAGAATTCAAAGTAGGTGACTATAGGATAAAACCCCAGAATCTTACACTAAATTTTAGCAAGTTAATAATAAGCTACCTATTGCTTCATAGAAGGGTTCTTCTTAGGATAACGGGTTCCATGACAGCTTTCAACATTATTTGATTTCCGTGCAACTTTTCAGGAACAGTTAAGAACATAAAGTGGGAGAATGCCCATTGGGTTATTGTGGGTGGTAATGACATCTGGGGAGTAGCTGTGTTTTTGTGTAATTTACAGCAGCAGTAAATGCAGATTGATTAAAATATATCCACATGTGCAATCTGCTCTTCAATCTATTATTTAGATAGACTACGTAGAGGTGGTGCTCCTTTGGTGTTTTGTGTAGTGCCTAGGGCACTGTTGACACTCATTAAAACTTAAGGACAGTAACGTCTGGCAAGCATGAGACACAAATTTTCCATTTTACAAACCATTGAACAGAAATGGCAAGGCATGAAATGCCAGGTAAAAGGCCCAGAGATATTATAGTGCCTGATAAAGATAAGTATATTTAGTAGACTTTTTCTCATTGAAGGATTACCACTCAATCCTGATCATTTATTATAAAGAATCAAGAGAAAAGGCTGACAAGGTCAGGCATTAAGTTAAATTGAAGAGGCAGCTCCAAAAAAAATTAAATTCAGGGGTCCAAAGTACTAGGCTAGAATGAGAAATTGAAATGTAGAAAATAAGAGAAGATATCAAGACCCATTACAACCAAGGTTTTAAACTGGGATATCATAAATTTATATCATGAATTTACTCTGAACCAAGTCCACTACTAACCAATGTTTTGAACTTTATTTTACCCACCGGATTCTCTCTAGGGAAAGTTTGGCATTTAAGGAAATGCACTGATTCTTCCATGTATAAAAAAGAAAAAGACATCATGGGGGACAACCTTCTAAGATAAAGGCTTGACATAAGAAGACCTAGGTTCTGGCTTGGCGCTGTTGCTAATAAACTGTAACACTGACAAAGTCTTGTTTAGTTTGCTTTACTCTAGGTTACTCCCTCTATAGATGAATAGCACTTTCCTACAATGAGACTTGTTGTGTCTAATAGTCTAATTTTAAATAAGCAACTTTCTACGGGGAAGTCATTTGTGTTCAACTGATGGCCAAGATTGCCAGAGAAAGGTACGAACAATCCAAAAATTAGCACAAAGAACCCTGAACTAGGGGTTAAGAGACCTACAGTGTATTTCTGCCTTCATTTTTCCCAGTACTTTATTTTCCACGTTAAAATGTGAGCAGAACCCTATGACCCAGCAATTGTACTACTGGATATTTACCCAAAGATACAACTGTACTGATCTGAAGGGATACCTATACTCTAATATTCATAGCAGCAATGCCCATAATAACCAAAACTATGGAAAGAGCCTAGATGTCTACTAACAGGTGAATGGATAAAGAAGGTGTGGTGTATATACAATGGAATATTACTCAGCTGTCAAAAAATGAAATCTTGTAATTTACAATGATGTGGATGGAACTAGAGGGTATTATGCTAAATGAAGTAAGTCAATCAGAGAAAGACAATTATATGTTCTCATTCATATGTGGAATTTAATAAACAAAACAGAGGAACATCAGGGAAGGGAGAGAAAAATAAAATAAGATGAAATCAGAGAAGGGGACAAACCATGAGACTCTTAATCATAGGAAACAAACTGAGGGATGCTGGAGGGGAGGAGGATGGGGGGACAGGGTAACTGGGTGATGGGCATGAAGGAGGGCACATGATGGAATGAACACTGGGTGTTAAATACAACTGATGAATCACTGAGCTCTACCTCTGAAACCAATAATACACTATATGTTAATTAATTGAATTTAAATAAAAATTAAAAAATAAATACAAAAAAATAAAATAAAAATAAAATGTGAAGCAGAGTACAACCCTTATTTAATTAGCTTGGGTGCTGTGGGAAAAAAATGCAGTTTCCTGTATTTTAAAAAAAAACCTTACTTTTTAAGAAATACAATAATTACATATAATTATCATATTGTAGCATATTGTATTGTATACCATATTATATAGTATATATAATTATTATATTGTATTATATATAAATATTATGCAATAGATCACAATATAATGATGTATACATCATTATATTGCATAATGCATATTATATATAGTATGTAAGTAACTATGTATACATAATTATAAAACAATATAATAATTATGTACGTGTAATTATTATGCTGTATTACATTTATATCATATACATGCATATAATTATTATATTGTATTATACATAAATATCATATATATATAATGCAAAAAGAGTGCCTAGGTTTTGGTCCTATGGGGCACCCAATGTTGCAGCAATTTGTTTCCAAAACACACCAAATTATCTTTAGTTGTGCTATATTTTCCAGACCAAAATAACCTTTAAAATTCTAAACTTAATAAAAACAATGTCTCAAAACCAACAATCTACTAATTCAGATAAATAGCACATACACTGATTGAAGTATAGCCCGAAATAAAATCTGCCATTAGTATAAAAACCTTTAATCAGATTCATTTCAATGTTTTCACTTATGTGTCAATATTATTAAAAAGTGTCTCAATAACTTAAACAAGCAGGAATAGTTGCGATCCTGTGGCTTTTGAGAGTGAATCATCTTATGGGCAGTGCTCCCCATCCATCACACACGAGATGCCAGCTGACTTCAGAGCAATGTCTCCCAACAAAGGGAAAGGAGAACATAACCCATAGCAATGAATGAAAGGAACAATCAAGTGAGCCAAGTATGAATGGGGGAAACTGAGGCAGAGTATGTCACTTTCTCAAAGTCAAATGGCTAGTAAGGGCCAGTCTTGGAGCTGAATTTTAGCTTACAGATTCTGGGCTCTTTCCACTGCACCTGCTAGTCCTGATGCAACAATGTTGACACTGAGGAAGAAGGAAGCCAGTAGGGGAAAAATCAGCACTTGCTCTACCCTCCAGATAATCCATCTCAAGGCACAATCTTTTAGAGAACCTCCAGGTTTTGCCAGTTTGCTTTGCAGACGATGTGCTATTCCTTCCCACTGTTCATCGGCTCCAACTGGTACACCCTTGCCCAGCCTTTTCCAGGTATGATGTGACTTCAAGAAGGAAATTAAACAAATGATTTCATCCTGGGACACATTTAAAAATGCTTGCTTTGCATACGTTCAGCCCTACTCTCTCTTCTGATCAAGCAGGAAACACATCCTAATTCAGCAAAATCTATTCTGATGTTCACAAGTGCCCTTCCCACCCATAGACTCACCACGACTTCTTGCTTCCAAGAATTCCGTAATAAACATGGTAGCCTCCTTTTCTCATCCAGTGCTTGTTCTGTAATGACAATAAAAACATTCATTCTTATCTTGATGAAGTCCCAATAGTTCATTTTTGCTTTGTTTCTTTTGCCTTCGTGGATGTATCTTGCAAGAAGTTACTGTGGCCGAGTTCAAAAAGGGTGTTGCCTGTGTTCTCCTCTAGGATTTTGATGGAATCTTGTCTCACATTTAGATCTTTCATCCATTTTGAGTTTATCTTTGTGTATGGTGCAAGAGAGTGGTCTAGTTTCATTCTTCTGCATGTGGATGCCCAATTTTCCAAGCACCATTTATTGAAGAGACTGTCTTTCTTCCAATGGATAGTCTTTCCTCCTTTATTGAATATTAGTTGACCATAAAGTTCAGGGTCCACTTCTGGGTTCTCTATTCTGTTCCATTGATCTATGTGTCTGTTTTTGTGCCAGTACCGCACTGTCTTGATGACCACAGCTTTGTAGGACAACCTGAAATCTGGCATTGTGATGCCCCCAGATATGGTTTTCTTTTTTAAAATTCCCCTGGCTATTCGGGGTCTTTTCTGATTCCACACAAATCTTAAAATAATTTGTTCTAACTCTCTGAAGAAAGTCCATGGTATTTTGATAGGGATTGCATTAAACGTGTAAATTGCCCTGGGTAACATTGACATTTTCACAATATTCATTCTGCCAATCCATGAGCATGGAATATTTTTCCATCTCTTTGTGTCTTCCTCAGTTTCTTTCAGAAGTGTTCTATAGTTTTTAGGGTATAGATCCTTTACCTCTTTGGTTAGGTTTATTCCTAGGTATCTTATGCTTTTGGGTGCAATTGTAAATGGGATTGACTCCTTAATTTCTCTTTCTTCAGTCTCATTGTTAGTGTATAGAAATGCCACTGATTTCTGGGCATTGATTTTGTATCCTGCCACGCTACCGAATTGCTGTATGAGTTCTAGCAATCTTGGGGTGGAGGCTTTTGGGTTTTCTATGTAGAGTATCATGTCATCGGCGAAGAGGGAGAGTTTGACTTCTTCTTTGCCAATTTGAATGCCTTTAATGTCTTTTTGTTGTCTGATTGCTGAGGCTAGGACTTCCAGTACCATGTTGAATAGCAGTGGTGAGAGTGGACATCCCTGTCTTGTTCCTGATCTTAGGGGAAAGGCTCCCAGTGCTTCCCCATTGAGAATGATATTTGCTGTGGGCTTTTCATAGATGGCTTTTAAGATGTCGAGGAAAGCTCCCTCTATCCCTACAATCTGAAGAGTTTTGATCAGGAATGGATGCTGTATTTTGTCAAATGCTTTCTCTGCATCTAATGAGAGGATCATATGGTTCTTGGTTTTTCTCTTGCTGATATGATGAATCACATTGATTGTTTTACGAGTGTTGAACCAGCCTTGTGTCCCGGGGATAAATCCTACTTGGTCTTGGTGAATAATTTTCTTAATGTACTGTTGGATCCTATTGGCTAGTATCTTGTAAGAAGCTTTTGCACAGCAAAGGATACAGTCAACAAAACTAAAAGACAACCTACAGAATGGGAGAAGATATTTGCAAATGATGTATCAGATAAAGGGCTAGTTTCCAAGATCTATAAAGAACTTATTAAACTCAACACCAAAGAAACAAACAATCCAATCATGAAATGGGCAAAAGACACGAAGAAAAATCTCACAGAGGAAGACATAGACATGGCCAACACGCACATGAGAAAATGCTCCGCATCACTTGCCATCAGGGAAATACAAATCAAAACCACAATGAGATACCACCTCACACCAGTGAGAATGGGAAAAATTAACAAGGCAGGAAACCACAAATGTTGGAGAGGACGTGGAGAAAAGGGAACCCTCTTACACTGCTGGTGGGAATGTGAACTGGTGCAGCCACTCTGGAAAACTGTGTGGAGGTTCCTCAAAGAGTTAAAAATAGACCTGCCCTATGACCCAGCATTTGTACTGTTGGGGATTTACCCAAAGATTCAGAAGCAATGAAACACCAGGACACCTGCACCCCTATGTTTCTAGCAGCAATGTCCACAATAGCCACACTGTGGAAGGAGCCTCGGTGTCCATGGAAAGATGAGTGGATAAAGAAGATGTGGTCTATGTATACAATGGAATATTCCTCAGCCATTAGAAATGACAAATACCCACCATTTGCTTCAACATGGATGGAACTGGAGGGTATTATGCTGAGTGAAGTAAGTCAATCGGAGAAGGACAAACAGTGTATGTTCTCATTCATTTGGGGAATATAAATAATAGTGAAAGGGAATATAAGGGAAGGGAGAAGAAATGTGTGGGAAATATCAGAAAGGGAGACAGAACAAAAGACTTCTAACTCTGGGAAACGAACTAGAGGTGGTGGGAGGGGAGGAGGACAGGGGGTGGGAGTGAATGGGTGACAGGCACTGAGGGCGACACTTGACGGGATGAGCACTGGGTGTTATTCTGTATGTTGGTAAATTGAACACCAATAAGAAATTAATTTATTAAAAAAAAAAAAAAACATTCACTCTCCGCTGTCCTACCGAGGCCATAAGAGTGGCAAGTTTTCTCTGCTATCCACCTGGCCAGGAGCTCGGAGGGTTTCATTCCCACCTGTCAGTCTCTAGGGGACATGTGTCATGCTCCAGGACCCTTGCATTTTCCTTAAGGATAACCTGTTATAAATCTACCTTGCTGAACCAAACCCATGATTTCTAAAATCCTGCCACCTTGAGCAATAGTCTGCAGCGATCCGATTCTGCTTAGGGTGTTCAAGATTTTTTATTTATTTACTTATCATCTATTTATTTATCATACCTCAGAGGACTTCAAGAAGCAAAGAACTGTTGGGTTTTAAAAGAATACAGGAAGAGGAAACCCCGGAATAATTTTATAAAGAATAGAATTCCAAAGTTCTAGTTCAATGTCGTTCACACTTCTGAACATTCTCCTAAGCATCTGTAGGTGGTGCTGGGATTAGCAACCATAAGACTGCAAATTACTGATACTCTGTGCTGCAAATGTCAACTATGAAATTAATTTGACTGGTATTAAAAACGTCGACGCTAATTGTAGGCTCAGTAGGCACAATACATTTTATTAGCACAAACTACACCATTGCGTAATTATTATTTACTTGTAATGTAATCATCCTATCAGTTTGCCAGAGTTTTTTCTCCTGTGCAATTTCTTTTTCCTATGACTCGTCAATATTACTACAGCAGCTGAAGCATAAGCAAAACAGTGTGTTTGAGAAGCATGAATAGCAGACGAGGAAAAAAACAATCTTAATTTTTCAATGGTGAGTTCTGTGTTCTAGACTTCATGCTAGAAGTTGCAACTTTGAAAGGTCGCTAAACAGAATTTTAAAATTATCGGGGTTTTGAGACTGATTTTGGAGAATAGTTGCTTTTACATCTTGACTTAAGGAACCTATGAAACCAACATGTAAAATATAAAGTAGTCTGGGCCATATCGTACTCTGAACCACGTTCTGGGCTCCCATTGGCAGGATCAGATGGGGCGAGCTTCAGAACTCGGTCCTCTAAACAAGCCTCCCTCACAGCTCTGTCAGTGTGAACATCAAGGAATGTTCAAAGGAAAGAGGTTGCCCAGAAAGACTATAGAAGAGAAATAAGTTCTAACTGGTACAAGGAAGCTGGGTTGGAGCTCTGTTGTATAGGCTGGCTTTCAACAAAACACAAATTTCAAGGATAGAAAAGTTCAATAACCAAAGTTGCTTGGTTTTGCTGAGGATGGAAGGCATCTTATGAACTCTACCTGAAGGCGGGCACTGTGATGCTTAGAAGTAGAAATGCAGTTCCAGGATTGGGTCTGAGCCAGTCAATATCAGAAAAGTGCCCAAGTTGTCAATTTTAAGACAAATGGCTCCACATAATAGAGGCCAAAGACGTTGCTGGTTTTGAGTGTTTTGCAACTCCAGCATCGTGTAAGTTCTCTTGGTCAGGTGTGTATTGATTTGAAGGCAAACAAAATGCTTTTCTAGAAGGGGATGTAGTTTTTACGTATGTATGTATATATGTATTTCAAGGTGTAATTGACGTGTGAAACTATATTAGTTTCAGGTTTTCAACATGATGATTTGATATTTGTATCTATTGCAAAGTGATCACGATAGGAAATCTAGTTAGCAGGGGCTATGGTTTTAACTTTTAATCAGTGGGAGTAGTGGTTACTCTTTAATTAGCTTGGTAACTATAGGAATAAAATTGGAGAGGATCTTTGTCTTGTTTGTTTGTTCTAAGTAGGCTCAATGCCCAGCAAGGAGTCCAACACGGGGCTTGACCTCATTCATGACCCTGAGATCAAGACCTGAGCCAAAATCAAGAGTTGGACACTTAGCCAACTGAGCCACTCAGGCACTCCCAAGTTGGAGGCAATCTTAACGATTTCCAGTTCCTAGCCTAGCCTTTCTGGAATTAGAAGATGAAAATTAATAATAGTCAAAAAATTTTTCAGTAGTAGAGTTTTCGAAGTAAATAATTATTATTTCTGTGACAATAAGCAGATTTTTAAAAAGTATGAAATTATTTATATAATTTCCTGCTTGCAAAGCTCTTTCTCTTCTCCTTCCTTCTTCCTTACCTCCCACCCTTCTACTTATCCACCTACTTTATATTCAAGTTGGCTCTCACTTTTCTTTGCACAATGGATTGCCCATCTACTTGTTAGAAACTGTCTCTCTTCTCTTGCCTCCAGAAGGCAGGGAGAGTCTTAAATCTAATAGTAGGACATAAAGATAAGGCCGAGGTGCTCACCAGTGCTTCATTATAAATGGTCTCTCTGGGGGGACCTGGGGGTACAGGGGGCTAAGCATCCAACTCTTGGTTTCGGTTCAGGTCGTGGTCTCAGGGTTGAGCCTTGAGTTCAGCTACACACTGAATGTGGAGTCTGCTTTAGATTCTCTCTCCCTCTGCCCCTCCCCACTGCATGTGCACATGAACTCTCTCTCTCTCTGTCTAGGACAAGTAAATAAACCTTTTTTTTTTTTTTTTTTAAATCTCTCTCTGAAAGGGGCTATTATAGATAAAGATAGAACATCCTCTGTTTGAAGATGGAGGAAAAAAACATCCGTTTGAACAGAAAGATCTGTTATTTATACTTTCTTAAAGTTAATGTAATGTTTTATTTCTTCACGTCTATTGGATTAACAGTCTCATTTATTGCATATATGTATTTAATATATATGCATGCAAACCTAAGGCAAAATTTTACTGAGGGTCTTGGAAATTCCTTTTTCTAATGTAGCAAGGTGCATATTGCCTGAGTTGCCCAAATTGTATATTGTTCTTACCAAACCTGAAAACCAAGTTGTCCCAATTTGATGGAGTGAGATGCTAAAATTTGCATTTTTCAATTCGGTTTCTTTCTGGTAGGTCAAAGATGGTCTTTGGTTGGGAAAAAAGCATGGAAAGAGAAAAATCCTCCCTATCAGTCTGAACAAACTCTCTAAAAGTCAAGCTGGAAAATGCCTTCCCGTGCTGTCAGAATAAAATGGAAACATTTGTTATATAAGGTCTAAAAAAAAAAATCTTTGGAAAATTACAGCAACTTCTCCACTGCGTTCTTAGATAAAAATTTTGAAACAGTTAAAATCCACAGATGTGGGATAAAAGCTAAGATAGTCCATAGAAGGAAATAAAAATGTTTAAATGTATAGGTAAAAGTCCGACCTCCTGGTTTTTATCTGTGCTCAGCTTCACATGCTGGCATCTAGTCCATGAATTTCATGTTTAGAGGCTAGTATTAATGTTCGAATTGTGGGGTTTTTGGGAAAAATCTTAAAAATCCATAAAACCTTTCAGAGATACAAAAGTGTATTATTATGTTGGTTAATTTATATTTTGCAGTAGCTTTATCCTTTAAAATGCATTTATTGAAGTGCTTCTATACTTTAATAAGGAAATTCTTTTTATGCTAATTATTCCTTTAAATGACACCTTTGAAATGGGTCTATTTGCTTTCTTTTCTTCGTCTTATTGCTTTGGTGAGTATATTCTTTTTTTTTTTTTTTAAGAATTTATTTATTTGAGAGAGAGAGAGACCGAGATAGCGAGAGAGCGGATAAGCAGGGAGGAGAGGGAGAAGAAGACTCCCCACAGAATGGGGAGCTCAACACAGGGCTCCCTCCTGGGACCCCAGGATCATGATCTGAGGTGGAGGTAGACACTTGACTGACTGAGCCACCCAGCCACCCCTGGGGAGTGTATTCTTTTCCTAAATTAATGAAGATAGTGAGTGGTATAGAATTTGTTCAACTTCTTTGAAGAAAGAGTTGGGATATCTTGAAGCAGACCTATGTGACATGCTAACACGTATTTTAAAATTAAGACAAATGGAGGAAATAGCTTGAAATACACATGCATTACCTTTTGACGGGCTGGTTCAAGACACTAGGAAACATCAAGCTGACATTCTAGGAATAGAAAATTTCTGGAAGCCTCCGGGGCCTCTTCCTCTGAACACTCAACCAACCTCTTCGCACACAACCTGATCTAAATGAGGTCTGAGAAATCCAGGTAAGATCGACATGCCTACAGGGATCAAGTTTGTGCAGGACAGCACATGTGAAAAGGGTATGGCCTCATCCTGATGCCCATCTGTCCCAAACAAACACAGAAATATCTCTGCCAGGGGTTTGCATTTTTTACCCTCTGCTCCCAAGCCCATTGGTCCAAGAATTCTCTAAGAAATTTTAATGATGGGATGGGTTTGGGGCAACTTTTAGGAAGTGACGCTGGATAAGGAAAGCAATTGTTCCAGAGAAGCCAGGAGCCTGTGATGCTCAGAAATATGGGAGCATCCAGAGAAAAAGAGAGAAACTTAGAAGATTCAGCTGGGGATACTAATCTCAGTGTAATCGAGCTCTGCCGGGTGAAGAAAGAGGCACATAAATAACTCACTACAAGACAGGCGATGATAAATGTAGAAGAGGAACAAGTGGCTAGGGGGTATAGACAGAGAGTTCATGAAGAAATCGTGACTTCTTTCACCCTCTCACCCTTCCATTCCTACTCCCCCGAAAGACAGGCATTTGGCCTGCATGGTACACACAATGGAGTTAGGTAATATCAAAAAGAAAGAGAAGATTTAAATAAGGAGAGGCTTGGTGAAGTAAGCTAACAATGTGAATTCTTGGGTGGGGGAGGATACAAAACTCACAGCAGTGCGATAATTGTGTGCATCCTCCAAGGTTGGCCTTTTGCTTGTTTTTGATCGTTTTTGACTATTTCGTCATCTGTTTATTTCCTACCCTGAGAGATCCATCAGTCAAGGGGGAGAATGATTGAAAAAGGCAACCCATCACTTTTATATTTATCCTGGAGGGTAGCTGTTGGATGGTTCTTATGGGTGACAGGGTTTATCCCATTGATTGGTTTATTTATATATTTTCTTCTTCTAACCCCTTTTCCACTAGCAGTGGTGAATAAAGAATTGCTCACATTTCAAATGCAGGTGTCCTTTGATGACACACACACAAACACATACACTGTGAAGAGTAGTAAGAATGAAGGTAGACATAGTGCTTTTAGGCCAAGTTTTTTTTTAAGGGTGTATTTATTTATTCATGAGAGACACAGAGAGAGAAGCAGAGACCTAGGCAGAGAGAGAAGGAGGCTCTCCATGGGGACCCCGATGGAGGACTCGATCCCAGGATGCCAGGATCACGACCTGAACCAAAGGCAGACACTCAACTACTGAGCCACCCAGGTATCCCTTGGTCAGGTTGTTTAAATATATCATCAAAAAGGGGACAGCATATAACACATTTTTAAATCACTTTTTTTTAAAATAGAGGAATATACACTCCCCTCTCCTCAATTGTTAATGAATTGAAACTGCAAAGCAAGTTGAGGATGAAGTTGTCAGTAAATGATAAATAATTGACTCATGATGACACTCAGCTACTTGCCTCCTAATGGCTATTATTGTTGCAGGAGAGACTCATTAGTCCCTAGGTGTGGTTTTCCTACCGGGGCCAGATCAGTTTATCAGAGACCAAATAAGCACATGGGATATAATTAGAGATGTGTGAAGGGCAAAGCACCTACTCTTCCCATTTAAAAGGAAAATACTCACTTTTCCTTGGCAGCCGCACCTTCTAATTATTTGCAAATGTTTAAGAGTCATTATCTTCAAAGTTTGGAGAAAGACAGAATAAGAGGGGGGAAAAAGTACTGATAGTGGGAACTCCAAGGCTCAAAGGCTCTGGTTAGCCAGCAACCTGTCTTTGTTTGGGGCAACATGGAAGCCCCACCGCAGAGGGGACGAGTTGACAGCTCTTTGGCAAGCCAGGTGGCCTCCAGAACTGGAGGCTGTGTTAGGCCTCACTGCCTGTGGGCCATCCCTTCCCCTGTCTCCTTTGAAGCTTGTGTTGAGCAAGAGGTGGTGATGGTGGTGGGAGGTGGGAGGGATGGATTGAGTTTTCTAGAACTGAAGCGGTTAAATACTGCCACCTTTCTTTCCCTCTGCCACCCCTCTTCCAAATCCCCTGTGTGCAGGGTGGTGGTGGCCTTCTTCCCCTTCAGGCCTTGGCAATTCTCCCTGTGAGCCCATTTGGTTATTGGAGGTCCTTACTATGAGGCGTGCAAAATCACAAAGGGAGGACCTGCTGAGGAATTTTACCCCCATGGCCGGTGAGGCCCTGGGCCTTGTTATATATTTGCTTAGGTGTTTTATGTCAGTTCTGCAAAGGATATGAGTTTCTCCCTGTTGAGTGTAGAGCAAATGGGAGGCAGAGAAAGACTTTAAAAAGGGGTAGTGTCCAGACAAACATGATGGGAAGTCACTTAAGCATGAGCTCAGTGCATTTCAGCATGTCGTCTCCATATACATCAGAATTTTGGTTTTAAAATAAATTGACATGATGTACTGTGTCTCCTGTCGAGTCTTTCTCAAGTACACAGTCAAGCTGCTGAGACGTTACTGTTTTTTCTTTTCTCTCTTCCCCCTTGTTCCTGCATATTGAAAGATTATATTCTCGAGAAGGGGGGCTTTTTACAGTGTTAGGGACAAATAAGCAAACAGTCTTGTTCTTTACCCCTGCACGCTACCCTAAGGGCATGTCTTAAATCTCCTTAGAGGAGTTTGGCCTTTGGACAAAGATACGATGGAAGTTCCCTTGACCGTGGTAGTCCATTCAATTACAGAAATGCTTCTGGAAGTTTCATGAATGAATTGGGAGTACCTATAGTGGCATCTGGGGTTAATTCATAGATACGCTGTTTTTCTTTTTGTTGGTTTGCTTCCCTCTCTTCTTGCCTCCTTCCCTCTCTCCCTCCATTCTTTCCTTCCTATGCTACCAATATCATGTACTTCTTTCCCTTTGTAAACAAATTATTTTAAGAAATATTTTTTCAGTCATTCTAATAAATTCTAGTGGTTACTCTTTCCATCTTCCATTCCGAAGGGAGAAATAATAAACATTAGAAAACGCTGCACAATTTTGAATTAATTCAGAGAGAAATATTTCCAAGTAGTTTCCTGTCTCAGGAATTTTTGTGTTCAGCATTATCTTGTAAAAGTTGCCATTTTGCTACTTAAAGTTCAGTCAGCCATATCAAGGTTTTTACTAGAAGATGCTCTAATTAACCAAACAGTGCCTCTATGTCTTTGAATTTTTATGCCACTTAAAACCCTTTAAAATGGACTGGATTTTTAAACTTCATCTCTCTTAAAGTTGAAAAACATTTTTAGTATCTGTTAAGTGTTCATGTTGTGCTCAGCACTTAACCGATGCTATAAATGTTGTGCTATATGAGAACCATATGATACAGACTCTCTGCTAGAGTTTTTGGCATTCTGAAAGAGAGCAAGGTACTCACTGCATCTGTGTATGCATCCCTATATTTGAACACATATAATATCTCACTTGTACATGCACATTTATATCACATTTATACATGTTTTAAACCAATGCTGTACACATGCACGCACTCGAAGATGCTCACGCATAGTGGTCCTTCTCAAATCTGAAGTCCTTAGACTGTATAAAAAGTATGTGTTTCAGGGACTGAAGTCAAAGTGACTTTTAAAATGCTGTGAATGGGGATGCCTGGGTGGCTCAGTGGTTGAGTGTCTGCCTTCAGCTCAGGTCAGAATCCCAGGGTCTGGGGAAAGAGTCCTGCATTGTGCTCCCTTTGAGAAGCCTGCTTCTCCTCTGCCTATGTCTCTGCCTCTCTCTGTGTTATCTCTCATGAATAAATAAATAAAATCTTAAAAAATAGAAATGAAAAATAAAATGCTATGAAAGTTGGGCTCCTGGAGGTTCAGTGGTTGGGCGTCTGTCTTTCGCTCAGATTGTGATCCCTAGGTCCTGGGATCGAGTCCTGCATCGGTCTTCCCACAGTGAGCCTGCTTCTCTCTCTGCCTCTCTCTCTCTCTGTATCTCGTGAATAAATGAATAAAATCTTAAAAAAAATAAAATGCTATGAATGTTGTTAACATAAACACCAACACAAAATAAATCCCAAAGCAGTGGTATTTTGTATTATAGGATGTGTTACTGTTCATTTCATTTGCTATCCTTTGCTCACTTAGAAACTTTTCAGCAGGTCCCTTCACTGAATTTTTAGTGAATCACTGCTTAATGAATAGTTTAGCTTTGTTCAGGTCAGTATGGTGTGCTCTTTCCTGCTTCCCCATCCCAATGTTTAGTGCCTCCCTGATTTTATGGATCTTTCCTCTGAGTATCTTTCGGGGTCCTGCTGAAGCCTTGGAGAATCCAGTAACTTGACTCCCCACAAAACCCCCACCCCCCTCCCCACAAAAATCTCACACCAAAACTCAAGCCATTTACCCCTTTATATACCTCTCAATGACCTTTCTTTTTCTGACTGAGCATAAGGAGAGATGCTTAAAGCCAGAATCTTTTTGCTCCACCTTCCTTTATTTCCTCCAGACTTCATGACAAAAATCAACACTTCTTTTCTGCCCTCTACTTTTCACTTCCCTGGTTTTGTTTTTCTTTTGATCTTTTTTTTAGTAATCAAGTTTCACATGAGTGATTCATAACTTTATATACTAAACCAAGAAGACATGAAATAACTTTTTTTTTTTTTTGCTGGAAACTTATTTAGCAAAGTTTTATTTTTGGGGAAGAGTTATTCTGATACTGATATTTGGTAAGTTACATAAAGAACTCTGCATATACTATATTTTGGTGCCTAAAAAACTTAAGAAAATAATAGCTACCATTTCACATTTATTATTTAACCCTTTAACAAATATTTATTGTCTTCAGTTCCTTGCTGACTGTTGGTTGTTGGTTGCTCTCAGCCCCTAGATGCCCCTAGTTCACAGGCCATCTCACAGTAGACTATTTATATCAGAGAATCTCTACTCTTAAGGACTCAACTGAGGGAGTGAGGCTCACCCAGAATCATCTCCCTTTTGATTAACTCAAAGTCAACCCATAGAGGGGTGCCTGGATGGCTCAGTGAGTTGAGCATCCGCCTTTGGTTCAGGTCATGATCTTCTGGTCCTGGGATCAAGCCCCCAGTCAGGGTTCCTGCTCAGAGAGGAGCCTACTTCTCCCTCTCCCCTCCCCCAACTTGTGCTCTCACTCACTCTCTCTCTCTCTCAAATGAATAAATAAAATCTTTTTAAAAAAGTCAACCCATCTATAAAATCCCTTCACCTGTGTCACATGTCACATAATGTAACCTAATCATAAGGGTGACATCGCATCATAGTCACAGGTTCTACCCTCATTCAACTGGAGGGGACCACACAAGGTGCATACACTGGGGAAATCTTGGGGGTCATCATGGAATTCTTCATATGACATAGTCGTTTCAACATCTGCTTTTCTGTGGTTACCCCCAGCATCGCAAGACCTCTCTTCCACTTACCCAGCGGCAGGAGCTAGAGCCCTGGAGTAGAGGAAAGGTGAAAGTAATGCCATGTAGTACTTAAAACAAATGAATTTGGCATCAGACAGACTTTGTCCAGATTGACTCAAAACTCTACCAGTTGGCCTCCGTGTCATCCCTTATAAAATGGACAGATTTCTTTTATAAGTTGTTATAAGAATGGAACGAGTATGTACCCAGGGCATTTAGCACAGAGCCTGACACACAGCTCAATGCAGGAGAGAGTCAAACCCATCTTGTTCTTCCTTCAATACTTCAGTGTGTCTGGCACATGGCTGGTCTTCACCTCTGTTCCACAATAGCAAAATAAGTTCTGCTTAAAACCAACCAGTGAGCTTAGAGGATGACACTAGATTCCAGATGAGGTTAAATCCACCCCAGCAAATTGATTTCAATCTGGTGAGACGAGATTCTAGATCCATGAAAATTGTGTAATAATACATCTTAGCTGTTTTAAGCCACTTATTTTATAGTAATTTGTTGGCTGTCACTAGAGAACAAATACAACAGGCAAGAAACATGAAGATGAAATAAAGATCAGAGGTTGCCCTCTTCCCAATACAAAATGAGAAAGCTGGTAAATCTCACTTAAAACTTCAACTCTAATCACATTTTTCCCTTTTTCTCCTTATGCTATTTATTTCCCCTGAAATATGTTCACAACTGACCAAAGTAACACTTGGTGAAGTTCATTTATTATGAACCTGACCGCAATTTGTTTATCTTGTATTAAACTAGAATCTGAGATGAGTCTAATCCCTTTAGAGGGATGCCAAAATCCACTAGACTATAATAAGTCTCACTAGGATGTGAATGCCACAAGAATGTAGGCTTCCTGATGGCACGGATTTTTGTCTGGCCCATAATAGACACTAAACAAATATTTGATCAATGATTCATGGAAACCCTTCCCCTTCATTTTAGCTGTCTGCCAGTTTGCTGGAGATTTACATATCTCCTTCTAATTTCAAAGTCTGAACTCTTTACTGACCTACCCACCAACCACCATTACTGACTGAAGCATCCAGTCACACTTCCTTGAGTTTTTCTATAAATATATATAAATATAAATAAATAAATAATATATATATATATATATATATATATATATATATATATATATATGCCAAAGGATGCTCCAGAAACCCACTGCTGTGATTTTAAAATATAGAAATACCTTCCTATGCAGTCGTAAGAATTGATTCTTGATCACTTTCAATCCAAGACTCCTTAGGTTCTAAGTGAGCATTTACAATTTATAAAATCAGAAAGGATCTGGAAATATTCAGAAATATGCCCTAAATCTGAAAAGGAAGACGTAAACATTGAATACTAGTTAAATGAATGTGTTTAATTTTATACTATAGGTAAGAATAGGTATAAAATTATATAAATATATATAATATATATAAATAAATATAAAAAATATATAAATATATAAAATATATATAAAATAATAGGTATAAAATAGGTATAAAATACTATAAGTAATAATAGTATAAAATCAAGCAGCTTGATTTTTTCCCCTGAGTTTCATATGTTAATGAAAAGTACTCAGCATCATGCTTTTCAGTGACTATATTTTGTCCCTCAGTACATGCATGTTTTCATTCATTGAAACAATGTGCATGTATCAAAAATGTAGTTAGGAAACCCATTCATAATGGGTGCTCAACAATTACTATACATATAAAGGAATCTACTTTTTTTTTTTAATTTTAATTTATTTATGATAGTCACACAGAGAGAGAGAGAGAGGCAGAGACATAGGCAGAAGGAGAAGCAGGCTCCATCCACCGGGAGCCCGACGTGGGATTCGATCCCGGGTCTCCAGGATCGCGCCCTGGGCCAAAGGCAGGCGCCAAACCGCTGCGCCACCCAGGGATCCCTAAAGGAATCTACTATTATCAGAACTTCAAACTCTTGGGAATTTAGTGGGCATGGGAGGATACATGTTTTACTATAGATAAAATGGCAAAATGGAAATTTTAGAAAAAAAAAAAAAAACAAAACCTTTTCTGCTTCTAATCACTATTCCTTTCCGGCAGCTATCTCTTTGGAGAAAACTATCTAATGACCCCTCTTTACCAATCAGATCATTATCGTAATGGGTTCGTGTCCTAAAGACATTACATTAAAGAAGCAGTAGCTGAGCTCAGATTTCATAGAATATGAATTTAGACATTTCTCTGTTTTATGTAGAAAGTTTTAAAATAAAAATAAGCATCAAAGCATCAAGAAAAAGTGCTGCTTTATTCATGTAGATCAAATTTTTCATTTTTCCTCTCATATAATCTTTTTCTTCTTGTCGTCTTACACATATACATTCTCTCTCTCAGTCACTTTTCTTGATCGTGGTATTTCTATGTGAGGTAAATTAATTTCTTGTTCAAAATGTCTCTAACTTATTATACTTTGTTCCTTACAAATGGTTCCACTTGCAGGAGCACAGGAGAAATGGAAGACAAGAATCACAACTCTGTTGAAACAGCTTCTCAGACCCCCCAACCAGTACAAATGAGGGTTTTGCCTAAAATGCAACAGGGATGTAGATTGAAAATGTTCAAGAGCCTTGCAACCTTGTGAGAAAGGGAAAGGAAAAAACAGGAGAAAGAAAGTTTTCTCCTGAAGCATCTCCACGACTTCTGTCTAACAGATGCTAAATCATAGACTTGAAGCGATCCCATGCTCAGCACATTTTTTCAGGTCCGTTTGGCTGCCTGACAGCTGACACCTATCAGTCACAAGAGGAAATGTGTTCAAAGGTGGAGAGGAGAACCACTCTCCGAAAGACCACTTTCCACCTTTATTATACACCAGTGAGCCATTCAGGTTTGAAGCTTCCCCTCACTGTGACTAATAGACCAATTCAGAGTTCATTTTGCTGAATCAGCTTGCTGGAGCAGTCAGGTTTCGCCATTAAGAAGCCAGTGTCTGCACCTGAAGGAATCAATTTGTTCCTTTATGGAACAAAAACCAACTGTTGTTTTCAAATAGAGCATGGCAATTGGAAAGAGATATTAGATTAGGTGAGATTACCAGTGAGAGATGCACACTTGCACACACACATGTAGGTGTATATGTATACGTATACATGTGTGCCTACGTGCATCTAAGTATGTATGTGCACATACATGCACACATCACAGTTGTTACTTGCTGAAGATTTTAGTTTCAAGACCTTCTCAGACCACAAATAAATAAAAAGCAAAAAATACGGTCTCAGATTAGGAAGTTGCCCCGAAATGGCTTTTCATTCAACATAGGTTTTATTGTCAAAACCACTCCCCTCTTCAGATATATTCATACTAAAATGAAATAAAATAACTCAGCCTTTTAAAACTTATTTATGATCAAGTTCAGTGCCAGTGCCTTAGCTCGAGGTGCAAACAAGTTTGTTCGTGAGATTAGCATCATCCACAAAAATAAATTCATCAAAAATGCAGAAAGGAAGAAACAACAAGTGTTGGTGAGGATGTGGAGAAAAAGGAGCACTCGTGCACTGTTGGTGGAATGCAAACTGATGCAGCCACTATGGAAAACAGTATGGAGGTTCCTCAAAAAAATTTTAAAAAGTTACTTAAAAACTTAAAAAAAAAAATCCTTACAATCTAGCAACCCAACTACCAGGTATCTACCACCCAAATACAAAAATATTAATGGACTCCTGTGTTTATTGCAGCTTTATTTACAATAGCTAAACTATGAAAACAGCTCAAGCTCCATTGATAGGTGAATGGTAGTCATAAAAAAGAATGAAATCTTGCCATTTGCAGCAATAAGGATGGAGTTGAAGAGTATAATGGTAAGTGAAATAAGTCAGGAGGAGAAAGATATCATGAGATAGCACTCATTTGTAGAACTTAACAAACAAAATAAGCAAAGAAAAAGAGAGGGAGAAACTAAGAGACTTTTAACTATAGAGAACAAAGTGATGGTTACCATGGTGGGGCATGGGTGGGAGGATGTGTGAAATAGGTCATGGAGATTAAGGAATGCACTTATCATGATAAAAAACAATAAAAATATTGCAAAGGTACACTAATGAGCCAAGTTACTAAGACATCTGACTCATAGGTAACAATTCTTTGCAAATAGATTAAGAGAATCTGGGCAATCTAATATTTTTGACCCAGATATCTTTGTTCGGACACCTCATAAAGCTATAATCTTAACATCCACAGACGAAAAAGGAAGTTAGTGATGCCGAAAACACAGAGAATTGCAGGGAGAATTCAGGACACTCAGGCACAACGCAAAGAAATGTCTCAATTATGTAAGTATTCAGTAATATCCCCCATTTAAATTTTCCTTGCCCTGGAATGCCTGGGTAGCTCAGAGGTTGAGCATCTGCCTTTAGCTCAGGGCTCGATCCCCAGGTCCTGGGATCAAGTCCCGCATCGGACTCCTTGCGGGCAGCCTGCTTCTCCCTCTGCCTGTGTCTCTGCCTCTCTCTGTGTGTCTTATGAATAAATAAATAAAATCTTAAAAAAAATTTTTTTTTGCCTTGTCCCAATTCAGAATACCTGGCCCTCCATAAGTGGTAAATTCTCATAAACTTTAACTTATTGTCCTGTCCTCCCTCCCCCTCCCAGATAACACACTTGAAAGAATATGAAATTGCTATTGCTAAAGAAAAAAAAAAAAAAGAAACAATGTGAGCCTGGGCTGGGTGTGATCTCTGAATTAGTTCCATGGAATTTAAAAAAATCTGCATTGGTGTAGTTCTTGCTATGGACTGAATTGTATCCCCCCAAATTGATATGTTAAGAGTCTGACCCCCCAATGTGACTGTTTTGGGAATAAGGAGGTAATTAAGGTTAAGTGAGGTCCTAAGGGTGGGGCCCTGATCCTGTAAGGTTGGTGGCCTTATAAAGAAGGGGAAGAGATGCTAGAACTTTATTTCTCTTCACCATTTGTGAGGTCACAATGAGAAGGCAGCTAAATATAGGCGAGGCAGAGAGCTCTCACCAGCACCTGAATCAGCTGACACCTTGATCTTGGACTTTCAGCCTTCAGAACTCTGAGAAATAAATTTTCAGCTACCCTATCTGTGGTATTTTGTTATGATAGCCCATGCAGACTGAATTCTTTTTACTCTTCAATAGACCTTCAAAAGGATCATCAGTTTCCTCTTAACGACAATTCTGTGACTATCCCCATATTGAGAGGACGACAGAGATACGTAGATATTAAATGATTTTCTGAAAGCATAGCCTGGGCATGGACATTATTTCAGAGCACCCAGGATTCTGGAGCTTCTGGTGGAATATGCTGGTCATGGGAGGTGGGCATATGACCCTGCTATCCCGCCCCATCCTACAGGGGCCCAACCCCAGTCACCCACTGCTGCCAAGTGGAGCCCATGTCTTCTGGGACCTTGGGACTGGAAAGACCTTTAAGAAGCACTGAGGTATCCCTAGCAGTACCAGTTTTAGGGCACTTGTCATGGAAAAGGAAGGTTACCTTTCATTTTCTTCCTGCTTTAAATCCAGTGATAAATACTAAACCCTACCACATCCTCCCACCAGCTCGGTTTCTCTGCCTCCTGAAACAGAGCACACAGACATGATGGAACCCTTTCTTGATGCCTCATGATGATCATCACGTGCATCTGGTTTTATAGAGTTCTACAATTTAATGATTCCAGAGAGAGATTTGTAGGGCTGTTTCTATACTGAATGAAACCCATACAGCCTTTTAAAATTAAAAAAAAAATTTTTTTTTACTCATACCAGAAATAGGTTTAGAAATTTTCGAGCCCTTTCTTCGTCTTAATTAGATGGCATTATGATACTCATTATAATAGATAATAGTTGACGTTAATCAAAACAACCAACTTTCTAATTGAATTGATAAACCAATCAGTCCCCTAAGGCACTTTATAGCATACTATGTAGAGTGAGAATAATTAGATGTTTTTGTACAATATGGTGAAAATTAAAAGTAATATATATATACATATATATATATGATTTGTAACTGTAATTTAAGATGTTGGGTTTTTTTCAGTAATAATTATCTTCAGTGATTCTCTAGGAAATTGCTAATAAAATTCACTTGGACTTTTATGAAGTGAAGAACCTAAGCCAAAAATTAAGCAAACACATACATATCTATTTTTAAAAGAACAACATGAACATTTGCTTATTTGCTTAAACCGAATTTTCTTTCCTCATCCAAGCAGTAGAAAGACACTCTTTGAGAAGGGCTTATGCCTGCAAGAAATCCACATCTCCCTCAAATGCCCAGATTTTAATCTATGTGATCTTTTGAGACTTTATCTTTTATATCTTGACGTGAACAGAGAATTCTGAGCAAGTTTTGATGTGGAACGGGGGGTCAAATCACAGGAAATGGTTTGTCAGCCTTGGATTGCTGAGGAGAGTGGAGTGTCTCTACTGGGACTCAGGTGTGTTTGTGGGCTCAGGTTACTGTTAAAATACAGCTTCCAGTGCAAAGGGAAGCTCTGCAGTATGGTGATTCCCAACCAGAACCCCCTGGAAGTCTTGCTGGGCCCTATCCGCAGAGTTTCCACAGGTCTTGGGTAGGACTAAGCATCTGCACAACTAACAGGTTCCTACATATGGTTGGCTGTTGATCTAAGGGCCACTCTGAGAACAAGTGCTATGGTGCTATTTCACACAGTTTAATAAGATGTATCACTGAGTTCTCTGTATTTTCCAAAATCAAGTAAAATCCTGTAATGGACAGTCCTTCAGTAAGCATGAGAAGCGTGGTTGCCAAAATAGCTTCTAAGAGATCACACAAAATATACCTAAGTACAATTTATGAGGTCTAGAACAACCTCTTCAAATTTTAAGGCTTTCCAAAGCAAATCTTTTTTGCAGTAAAAAAAAAAAAAAAAAGTGTGTGTGTGTGTGTGTGTGTGTGTGTGTGTGTATCTAGTAAGTCAGATGACTTTCCACTAGTTTCCCTTTCTTGTAAAATATTTGATGTAAAAATGTGCAAGAATAAGCCCCCTACCCCGCCCCTAGTCCTATCATGGTCAAAAGTACAAGACTGGTCAAGAAGGATAAAAAAGATATTTTTAAAGTCATGCAGTAGGAGATCTAAGAATGGAATCTCAATTTCTTATTCTGAATCTCATTTTTTGTATGTATTCCAGAAGAATCTTGAGGAAAAAAAATTATACTTACTAGAGTTCCTGAAATCAAGGATCTTAACTTAGGGTTTTTGTATCTCTAGGCAGTTCATACATAAGCAAAGAAGCCTTTTAACTTTCCTGAAATTATATATACAATATCATATACATGTGACTCGTATATTTTCCAGAAAAGTAATTTTACATTACTTCTAAGAGTTTCCCAAAGCTATAGATTTTATATACATACTTATATATGTAAAAACTTAATATATACTTCATATATATGACTTATATATGTGTATATATATATATAAATGTCAGAAAGAAAAGATATACCTATATTATAGATAAATCTTTACTCGCTAATACTGGCTATCTTTAAAATAACAATATTTATTAAAACTAATTAAATTGTTCACTTGAACATATAATGGGCTGTATCTCGCAAATGAATCGGAGTGATAGTTACTACCTTACTTTCCAAAATCAACCTGGAAAAAAATAAAAGATCATAGAATATACACGTGATGATATAAACAATGGTCTAGTTTAGAAACCATATAAATATCTAAGACATTTGCGTTAGAGACAATGGCACCACTGTTTTTTTTTTTTTTTTTTTTTTTTTTTGCAATGAGCAAAGAGGCAGGGATGTTGCATGCTCAGACAGAGTTATGTTGAGTAGAAATCACTACTCCATTTCCAGTTTGTCAAGATGGCTTCATGGAGATTGTAGGATTTCACTCTCCATTCCTCCTACCTGTTTCACAACCAAGATCTGTTTAGTTTTGAAAATGGTTCAGAGGGTGGTTATGTTAAAATAACAGTCATTTAAATGTTTACATTTTATTCAGTGACATCTTTGATTTTAAAGAGTTTCAAATGAAAAATAGGCTGGCCATGGGCTTTAAGTGCTGTCAGAACAAAGCTTACTTTCATGTGGAAATGGACTGAGACTTGTATGCTGGGGTTTTGCTATTTGTCATGTACAGAATGGGACTCAAGACCAAGTGGTGGGGAAGGTTGCTTATGACTAAATATTCAAAAAGGAGAGTGCCTGGGTGGCTCAGTCGGTAAAGCATCTCTGCCTTCGGCTCAGGTCACGGTCTCAGGGTCCTGGGATTGAGCCCGGTGTCAGGCTCTGTGCTCACCATGGAGTCTGCTTCTCCTTCTTCCTTTGCCCCTCCCGGTAACTTGTACCCTCTCTCTGTGCAACCATAATACATTCACCTTGTATACCTTCCAAGCTTTCAGAATAAATTTTTCAAACTTTAAAGCTCTCTGAGGCAACTGTGTGCTGATAAGAAAATTAATGAATGTGATACCTTCTCTCTTCTTTCTCCTTTGTGAGCCAACCATGCAGTGGCTTTACCATCATGCAAAAATTGTGGCTTTATCCTACCCCTCCACCTACTAGCTCCACGAAAAGGAAAAGATATTTACCTAATCTAAGCCTCAACTTTCTCATAGGTAACTGCGGGTAGTAATGAAGTTTTGTTATAAGAATTAAATAATAGACATAAAACACCTGGCATATTGTATGCACCAAAGAGTATTGGTTCCTTTCTCATTATCACAGATTTCAAAGATGGCATGCAAGTTAAAGTCCTTTGCATTTTAGTCTGAATCCTACTGTGGTAGGATCGATGGATGAAATATTCAGTTACTTTAATTCAAATATTGTTTCTAATTTCAGGAAATCATCTACCTGTCAGTATATTAGGTATGGATTAAAAAGATAGCCCCATTATAAAGGAGAATTTTTGTTTAGAAATTATATCCTCTCTACAAGCATTGCAAATGTAATACATTTCAAAAAAGAAACAGGAAATAAGTGTCATTGCTTAGTGTTTTGTGGGCTGGGATATTATTCCTAATTTGAAATCATTGGAGTGGGATGCTATTCTCTAGATTGGAGATTAGCCTCCAGGGGTTATTTGTACACTCTTATGTTTGGGGGGGGGGGGGGAATATGTTATTTACCACCTGTAAGTTGCCTATCTTGTTATTTTTGCTGGGAGTAAAAGCTGTAGCCTTTACCTCCATTAGGTAGTGTAGTTTGGTTAATGGATGGGTAACAGGAAAGAGTGTAAGGGGAAGCCAATGTTAATGTGAACTCCTGCCGTTTTTATTATAGTGGCACCCGCCATAGTTAAGGTTGAGCAGCTGTTTCCATTATGAACTCCTATTTCAGGGGTTTATAACTGAGCTGTAAAAATTTGCTCTAGGCTAAAACTCTGCTCATCGGGTCTTAGCCTGGGAGAATTTTTCCCCCTTCTATTTTTTTTTTTTTTAAAGAAGAAATCGATTTAGCCATTTGAGATAAATAATCAAAAAACACAGTAATTTCACAAAGGTTGAATTTTTATCTTGTTAATTCCAGATGTTGGAATAGATGGTAATTACATTCATACAACTCTAACGAGAAAAGTAAGTCTTGAAATCATACCTTTCGAATGTACACTTCAAATGTCTAATGCAGACCGAAGTAGCAATTTACCAGGACAAGCAATTTCTTAGGCCATAAAGCTAGTCATTATGTGTTAAAAATATACCAATAGGCCTCTTATCTTAACAATATTAATTTACTTATTAATCAGATCTGGCCATAGAAATTGGGATGACTCTTTCCAGAACTTTAAATTCCTTTGCATTTTAACAGAGCAATACATTGACATGCGAGGCTGATGAAAGGTTATTGAAGGCACTGGTGGCATTTTTATTCCTATGTTTAGAAGCCCTTGGCAGATATAGTGGGGTTTTCCCTACCTGGCCATAGACGGCTTTGTGTGCACCCGATGACAATAGGAGTCTGTGCCGCCGATAGAAAGACTACAGATGTTGAGATCATAGAAAGTTTTAAAATAGAGGTTTCATTATTACTCAAGTATGATGAGACTCACAGATCAGGAGACAACTGTGATTGAAGACAACATTGGTGACACGCTTAGATCCCAAGAGAAGGGGACCACACCCTGGAGGGCCGCATAAAGAAGCACCAGGATGTTAAGAAGGCAGAGGGAGGGGGAGAAATTGATTAGGATTGTCTAGTTTGAATAATTTCATCAGGCTCTGGGGGCACGGGAGGCTGTCCCTAATTGTTTGGTACCTGCCTCCACATCCTGGGGCAGGTGGATAGTGGCTCAGAGTGTGAGAGCATGACAAAGGAGATGATCGGGGATGTGGGCTCTGGATTGGTTTGTTTGTACTTGAGAGGTACACTGATTGGCTACTTGTTTTCTCTCGGCAGGAATTGGCTAATCCTGGGAGGAGCAGTCCCTCTAGAGTCAGCAAAGTCTGGATGTCAATATTGTTAGCAGAGGAATTACTAAGGAGTAGAACCACTTTTCTCGTCCTTCAGCCACATTTGCTTATTGCTTTCCAAAATCATACCAGGTTGCACTGTCATCAATGAGGCATCAATATTACAATTTCTGTTTTAGTCTAGAATAGCAATAAGAACAAGCTATGTGCTCTGGGGCGCATTACTAACCTCCTCTGATTTTCAGTTTTCTCTTCTTTAAGATGGTGAGAATAAAATGGTCAATGTCATTGGGTTGCTGTGAATATCAAATGAAATCATCCATGCAAAGCAATCAACACAAGCTGGTGCATGGCAAGCCCTAAATAAATGGGAGTTTTGTCACAAATGTAATTTCCTAGTAAGCCCGGTTCTCCATTGCCCAAGCCTATGGACTTAGAGTATAATGGCTTTGCAAATCTGTTCTAAATTCAGTAGTATAGGGACAAAAAGCTGTTTGTTTGTTTTAAATATTTTATTTTTTCATGAGAGACACAGAGAGAGAGGCAAAGGCACAGGCAGAGGAAGAAGCAGGCTCCATGCAGGGAGCCTGATGCAGGACTCGATCCTGGGACTCCAGGATCACGCCCTGGGCCAAAGGCAGGCACTAAACCACTGAGCCACCCAGGGATCCCCAAAAAGCAGTTTTTGTCTGAGTCATGCATTGGTTATTAAGTTAGCTTGGTTGTTACCTTTCCATGTAACCACTTAGAGGAAGAGAGCTCCAGTGAGTTCCCAGGATGCTCAAGGCAATGGCAAGATATGTGGGTACCCCAACAGGGTTGCTAAACAGACCATCTTGCTTATAGTTTTTCCACCACTGTACTCCTTGGTTTTCCCAGTTCTGTCTTTGATGGCAGAGGTCACTGATGCGAATCCAAATCTTCCTAGCCATGGCTATCATGGCCATTTAGAATGAATATCACAAACTCTTACCATGTAGGCTGGACAACCGGTATTTTTTTTTTTTTTTTAATGCTTTGCTTTAAAAGAAACACACGTTCACTCGCTACCCTCCTTCTCCTCAAGACAAACAAACCCTTAAGCCTCTAAGAGAGATGAGCAAATCCTAGCCCAGAACAGAGTAATGTACAATCCTACAAAGATTCTCGTTAGTCATTTTGGGACCTGTTACACACATTTTTCTAACACAGAACAATAATCATTGATGCAAAATATGTTTTCCGTGCGATGCACAACATGCACGATGGTGGCTCTATTGTGTATTTCCCATATTTATCTGGATTACACGGTTCAACTATTTCTTTTTTTTTTAATTTTATTTATTTATTTATGAGAGACACAGAGAGAGAGAGAGAGAGAGAGGCAGAGACACAGGCAGAGGGAGAAGCAGGCTCCATGCAGGGAGCCCGACGTGGGACTCGATCCCGGGTCTCCAGGATCACACCCTGGGCTGAAGGTGGCGCTAAACCGCTGAGCCACCCGGGCTGCCCCTCAACTATTTCTTTAAAATGGTGTGTGTTAGCTTTTACAGAGATGCGGCTATTTGAAGTTAATAGAAGAAATGGGTACTTTTTCTTTTGGGTGAAAGAAACCAATTCTTCTAATAGTTGTAGTAAAAGCAAAGACTCTGACAACCATATAAGGATAAGCCAGTTGTATTGAAGGAATTCTTTTCCAAATTATTTTCCCAATGTCCCGTTAGATATATACAAGTTGATATTCCTAGTATCCCGCAGATATTAATAGATCAATCAACAATCAAGAAGAGTTTCTGATAAAGAGTTTCAGAAACTGTTGAGTTAAAACAAGTCTATGGCAAAGAGAGTTGCAACATGTCGCATTTTTCATTGTATTTTAAGTTCTAACCACATTATTATTTAAGAATATTCTCCTACACAGTGAGGATCATTATTATTCCATTGATCAGTTTGAGGGATATTAAGTTTAAACTAAAGAGCCCCTTGATTAGATCATTGCCTCATCCTTCGCATGGACTTACATCACAATTTCTTTCTACTTCTATCTTTGGGAGTGTGCAGAACTTCATTTAGGTTCCAGGGTGCCTAGGAGCCAGCATACTAATAAAACTAATCTCCATTACCAGTAATTTGTATTATTAAAGTATTTTATATATGGGGATGCCTGGGTGGCTCAGTTGGGCATCTGCCTTTGGCTCAGGTCATGATCCTAGGACCCTGCTCAGTGGGGAGTCTTCTTCTCTCTCTCCCTCTACTCCTCCCCCCTCCCCAGCCCAGTCCTCTCTCTCTCAAGTAGATAAATAAAATCTTTAAAAAGTTAAGTATTTAATACTATAAAGACTATCATAAAGTAACACATTCTAATTATATTTCTTCCCATTTACCTATTTATTCACATAACCCTTACTAAAGTTTTTTAGAGTGCATTAAATCCTTGATACTAGTTTATTTTTGCAGCTTTAGTTTCTTTCTCTAATAAAAGTTTAGTATCTATTTCAACAGTTTTAAAAATAAAAATGTTTGACAAGGAGAAAGTAATGAGAGCAGTTAGAAATAATGTCTACAGTTTTAGAAAATAGAAAACAAAGTGATTTCCAAGATAGGTTTTGAGAATGATGTTCATGAAATCTCTTTTTAAATTGTACAGGGTGAAGTTCTCGAGTGTCAAGAAGCATGGAACAATACCAAGTACTGCAATGTCACATCAATGGCAACAAATCTCATAGGTTTTGTGTGGCTAAAAACAACAATTTTGTATGTGCAAATGTAACTGTGTACTTGCAAATGTGAATTATTATTAAAATGCCATTTATGTAGTTGCATTTACTAAAGAAATATCGTTGCCACATAAATGGATTTCTAAACAAAGAAAAGACTAAAAGGTCTTAACCTAATGTCTCAACCAAGTTTACTGTGTGGTAGTCTGAGATTCCTTCCAGGCATTATTCTTAATTTCGTAATTAATTCCTTTTATTTTCAAAGATTTTATTTATTTATTCATGAGAGACACACACACAGAGACAGACACAGAGGCAGAGGGAGAAACTGGCTCCCTGAAGGAAGCCGGATGTGGGACTCGATCCCAGGACCCCAGAATCATGACTTGAGCCAAAGGCAGACGCTTAACCCCTGAGCCACCCAAGCATCCCATCTTAATAAATTCCTTAATTAATTAATTCCATAATCTTAATTTCTACATCATGGTAAAACAGACAATTTATATATATTATAATATTATATATACAATATATATTATATATATATTATTAAACTCAGAACAAGCTTGGTCTATGTTGCTATGTAACATTCCTAATTATCATTTTAATGTCTTATATTTCATAAAGTGAAATAGTGAAGCAGTTTATGTCACTACTTATCTACTGAACCATTTCCAAGTTTTTATAAATAATGCTGCAATACACATTTTTGTGTATGTAGCTTCCCCCAATTTTTTTGGCTTATGCTTAGTGAAATGACTACATCCAAGACTAGAAATACTTTTACAGTCTTGGAGCCATATTTCCATATTGGATTCCAAAATCATGCCAAGTTGCATTGTCATCAATGATGCTTAAATTTTACAATTTTCGTTCTAGTTGACACTAATGATGAACATGAAAATGAAATAAAATTTTGCTTATTCCATTGGTATAATATATTTTGGTATTGGGTTAATTTGTATTTCTTAAACTCTGAGGTTAGGCCTTTCTTTTTATTTTCTTTATTTATAAATTCTCCTTTCGGGTAGTTAGGGTCTTTGATAGTTTTGTATTGTGGTCTTAATATTTCTCTTACAAATTTGTATGTCTTCTTTTATGTGCTTAGATGTTAACTAATTGTAATAACATTTAGTCCACATTCTATCTTCTTATATCTGTTATTCACACATTTTGTTACACAGAGGTCTTTACCAAATTTCAAGGTATTCTGGGTTGTCCCAAGGAGGAAGACTTTGACCCCATACTAAGTTTTCCATGTTGTTTCCATTGGAAAGTGAGTTCTGATTTAATGAATCCAGCATTCCAACTATTTCCGTCTTCTCGTCTTCCTATGATGTAAAAATTCCTGCGCTCCTGGGTAAACAGAAAGTCTCAGTTACTGCCAATCCTGATTTCCCTCTCTGCTTTCTTCCTCCTTGCTCATTACATGAGATTCTTTTGCCAGTCCCGTTCTTGCTTCTGGTGTTCTTCAGCTCCCATCATTGTTCTTTTTAACCTTCTCTGCTTCTTTTTATCATTTGTTTCTTCCTCTATTTTCCCTGAGAGCAAGAATTCCTCCTCTCTCATACCCCGTGTTTCAGTATAAAATAAAGAAATCTGACTCATCAGAATTCCTCTTAGGGACAGCCACATTAGTGATTTGTAATGACTATATAGTCAGACATGTGGGTCAAAGCTGAGACCCACCTTAAGAGTGGCTGTCACCCATGTTTTTGAGGAAAGAGGATGTGAGTAGCATTGTTATTTATGGGAACAAGAGATGTGGGATGTGATCCAGGTTTGGGAGTCTGGAAGGAGGTGAAATTCTGGTAGAAAAAAGCCTGCAGTTTCTTTATTGTTACCCCTCTTTGTAACCTGAGTAAATTTTAGTAACATTCACTTAAAAGTTGGTGTGAAATTAAATGGATCAGGGAAGAGTTCTGTGTCTAGGAAGATTGAAGCAAAATAGAGACAGTTCACATGGGTGAAGGGGTTAGGGGTGAAGGAACGGGTCAGTGCCCCTTGGTCACATTTGTATTCACAGAATTCTATAGTTACTTGCTTAAATCTCTATGTCAGGTCTTCTCAAATTTACCCCACAAAAAACTGAATATCGTATAATTTTCCTGAATCTCATAGATATTTGCTTAAAATTTAGATGTCCAGTTCTTTTCATCTGCACAGTGACTTTTGCCTTAAATAAAATAACTTACTTGATAGTTCTGATGATTTGGGAGCTAAGATTTTATAATTTATTTATTTATTTTTTAGATTTTGTAATTGTAGTCTATTTTGATATTTAGTTCTGGTACTTCTATGTACAAACTTCTATGTTGAAATAAAACTTTCAGCAATCAAGAGCTCTCATAGGTCTTTAAAAGAACGGTCACTGGTAGCGGCACTATTCACAACAGCCAAGAGGTAGGAACAGTTCAAATGTCCATCAAAGGAAGAATGAGATAAACAAATAGTGGTGTATCTATACCATGGAATATTATTCAGCCATAAAAAATAATGAGATACTGATTCATGTGACAGCATCGATGAACCTCAAAAACAGTTCACATATGATTCTATTTATTTATTTTTTTTAATTTTTATTTATTTATCTACAATAGTCACACAGAGAGAGAGAGGGGCAGAGACACAGGCAGAGGGAGAAGCAGGCTCCATGCACCGGGAGCCCGACGTGGGATTCGATCCCGGGTCTCCAGGATCGCATCCCACGGCCAAAGGCAGGCGCCAAACCGCTGCGCCACCCAGGGATCCCCATATGATTCTATTTATACGAAACATCCAGAATAGGCAAGTCCACAGAGACAGAATGTAGATTGGTGGTTGCCAGAGGCTAGTGGTGGTCAGAAAAAAAAAAAAAAAAAAAAAGCAGCTGCTTAACACATATGGGGTCTCCCTTTGGGGTGGCAAAAATGCTTTAGAGCTAGATAATAGTAGTAGTCATACAATATTGTGAATATATTAAATGCTACTAAATTTTTTCACTTTAAAATAGTTATTTTTATGTTATATGAATTTCACCTCAATGAAAGAAACAAAAATGAAAGAATAATTATGTGCTGGAGACACATTGACCGAGGGTTCTGATCCTGGCTCTTCCATTCATTTGTTTCGTTGACCTTGGGTAAATTACCTCCCTTCTCTGAAACTCAGATTCATTATCTGAATAAAAGTAACTGCCTTCAAGGACTGGTAACTAGCAAAATGTTATTTTTTTCCTCCAACAAAATCTGAATTTAGCTACGTAATTACATTGAAATCATTAGAATTAATTATTAAGAAAAAATATATCCCTTTGTTTTTAAATAATAGAAGCACATATGTCTTATAGAAAATCTAAAAACCAAATGAGTAGAAAGAAGAGAATAAAACTTGTCTGTGACATCACTCCAAAATAAATACTACTGATATATCTTAAAATATCTTCTTTGTCTTTCTCACCTTGTAAGCCCTAATCCCTACTCTTTTCCTCATACTTCTCAACATCTTTTTCTTTCTCCCTCTTCCTTTTCCATTTAGTTAGATAATAATATAACTCTATTTTTTAATGTTTTTCCCATTTATCATGATATTACAAACATTTCTCCATGTCATTAATATGCTTCAAAATGTATTTTTATGATTATATAATATCATTTATATGACTGTGCCATAAATTAGGTATTGTTTCTCCTATAGCTTCACGTTTAGATTTTTTAAAAATTTCTGATGTTAAAAATATTTCCACAGAGACATCATATGTCATATTTTAAAGAGAATAAGCTATTCTCTTGGAGTGATTTTGGATAAGTCATTTAACATGCCCTCCTTCAGGATTCATATGTGATAAATAGGTATAATTTTAATACTGGCTTTTTAAGATTGTAAGAGCAAATGAGATAGTTAATGTAAAACACTTAGCTTAATAATCTAAATTTGAGAATGACTGTCATATTTGCTCTACCAAACCAAAACAAGACAACGGCTTCATTGGCATTTGACTTCCATTTCGTTAAAACTTAAATTATTAGGAAGGACTGATATTTTTATTAATAGGTAGACTTCATTCTGCTCCTTGCACTGGGTCATCTTTTTGAAACCGAAATAAAATCCTGTCACTTCTCTATGCAAATTCTTTAATGCCTGCCATCTTTTAGTATAGTTTTTGTAATTGACTTGCAAATCTACTTTTCTGGTACAATGCCCTTTGGATTCTTCCTGAATTCCAGTGATATTTACCCACGGGTCCATAAACATATGAGGTCTTTTAAGTGCCACTGTCCTTACTGGGAAATATTGTGTCCTTTCCCTGCAATGCCTTTCTGCAAATTGTGTATCTGCCAAATTTTTATTTGGTTTTTAAATTTATATACAAAATTTACATCATTATGAAGTCACCACTGATCACTGTCCTACCACTCTGCTTCTATAATGTAATTACTCCTTTTGTTTATATGTCTTTTTCTCTTCCAATAGTTTTGGCCCTTGATAGCAGGGACTGTTTCTATTTAAAATCTCCAGATTCAAAAATAAATAAAATAAAATAAATAAAATAAATAAAATAGAATCTCCAGATTCTCTGGATTTAAAGTATAAGCTGAATGTGAAAAGTGCTCAAAAAATTTACTAAGTTGGTGATGGTATGGAACCTGTTCTAAAATATTGGCACGTTTTCATGTTTCTAATCATGGGAAAATTTATCAAATAGTAAGTTTATAATGATAATCACTTTGGAATAATATACCTATAACTATTGAAATAAAGAATCAGCATTCTTGGCATTATATAAGAAATGTTATAATTTACTAGTTGCATTCAAATATATGTCATCTTTCAAGAGTCTGCTTCCAATGTAAACTTTATGTCAACAAGAAAACCCTCCAAAAATCTTTTTAGCAAATTCAAAAAAGAAATTTTTAAAATAATCTATGCAGTACTTACTGTGTTTGATAACCTTACGATGATGATAAATGTGTTAAGGACATAGTCAGTCTAGGTTTTACCACACACACACAAAAAAAACCTCAAGCCAGTAGCTAGTTTCTTGAGTATAATTTCGCTGTGTGCTCAGTTAAATGAATCTGTGTTGATGGCATTCTCTTTCATGTCACATTAGATTAAGCAATTAAATTAGATATTTGAATTGTTTTGCAAGGAGTTTGCAGAAGGTAATTCTACTTGCACTTTTTAGTTTGCCCTCAGTAAAAAAAAGTTAATAAATGCTGCTTTCAAAGTTTGTTCTTTTTCTGTAACTGAAAAATTGCAGATTAGTCTCCGATTTGCAATGACTTAGGAGATAATGTTAGATGTTGAAAATATTTTTCTTCTGACCTGCATAAAAAGAGAAATATGTGTATTGTTGTTCATACACCCTATGTGGGAGTTTAAAAACTTTGGTGCTCTCTAAAAGAGTAGTTTTCTCAGCTTTTTCCGTGACAACACATATGAGAAATGACATTCACTTATCTGACACCTGTGGCCCGTGATGCAGATAAGATAAGCTTTCTTGTTTCCCCCTGCAAGTTCCTGCAAGCTTACTGTCTCTCCAACATTTCTTTTCCTCTCAAGAAAGCATATTCACGTACAACCAATGAGACCAACCTTAATTATAAGCTTGAATACAAATTCGTTGAATAAATAATGAACTCATTTACAAACTATTATTAATGGTAGGTTATACCCAAACTGGTGTTCTGTACACTGGGCTGGAGTGGGGAAAAAAAAAAAAAAAAAAAAACAACAACACAAATTTAACCAAATATTTTAACAAATTATGGAAATAATTGAGAAGCTTAAAAGGCATTTTGCCTTTAAAAGAGAAGCATAATTCCAAAGGAAATTCTAGAAATTTTTGGATAAATTGTGATTATAGGAAAAGAGAGGTTGTAAATTTCATAGGATGGAGAAACTCAGCCTTTATAAGGCAGTTACTCCATCTATTATGTGAGTCTACTCTAAAATTAACATTCCATTGGACTATGGAAAGAGAATAATGGATTGATGGCTTTTAAGGCCTAATTTTTTAAAAGTCTTGATTAAATTATGCTATAAAAAATACTTTACATTAGTGGTTAATGAAAGAGCAGACTTTGTATATTCCTGCTTTAGTACGATTGCACATTTCTTTCTGGAATGCCCTTCAGTCTCTGTATATTAAAATCTTATATATTCTTTAGAACTCATCTCACCACTCAAATAACTTTGCCTCGGTCTACCCTGAGGGCTCTCAGTCTATATTAGTCAGCTCTCTATTCTTATCTCTACATGGTTATCTCAAAGGCAACTCAAACTCAACAGGTTCAAAATCAAAGATATAACCTATCTTTTCTCCCTAAAAATCTGGTCCTTATCCACTATCCCTGGGGGCCATCCACCCAGATCTGAGCCAGAGTTTCATGCTACACTATTCTCAGTTCACCCTGTACAATGAACAGATACACATTTAGGTTAATATCTGCCTCCCATACTTGACTGAAAGTGAGGGTCTTATATTTTTTTACTCATCATTTTATTCCCTCAACATCATACAGTTTCATATCACCCAACCATACACAAACACAAATCTGATTCCAAAAACTACATTTTCTATTCAGTGATTTAATTGAGACCTATTTAGTCTTAGAATCTTAGAGACAATTAACAACTTAAAAAATTAATTTGGCATCTATTCTGCTCACTTCTGTTGGAGATAGAACATCTTAAAATTATACTGGATGCCAGGATGGATAAAAACACAATATTGTGATATAAATGCAATATTTAGAGATGACATGTTCTCTTCCCTGCCCAGGTAGGAAAAAGTGGGACTCAACTCACCCCAATGAACAGCTATAAATAATAATGGTGGTATTATTCTTTTGTCTCCCCCTTTGCAGCTGCTAATGGGCTTTGACAGTTAGCTTTGCTCTTTTATGAACTCTCCACCAGCTCTAATCAGTCATGGGGAAGTCAGGCAGCAAAATTTGCATGTGCCAATTCTCACCCTAGCTTTCAAAAAAAAGAAAAAGTTTGAATGTAGAAAAGAGTTTTGAATGAGATTTATTTCAGTGTTCCAATTTCTAATTCCATCTTCCAGTATATAGGTTTGATTCCAGTTATAGGTTTGATTGTCAAGTTATAGGTTTGATTGTGAAGTTAGTTTTTCCCTCTGCTCTATCTAGAAGAGAAATAATGGAACTTTAAAGAAATAAAGATATTACAATACAATGTTAGATGAGTAATTGTGCACACATATAAAACACGCATAGAAGGGCTTAATGTTGTGGAAACGTATGTGTTATCCTTGCTGCTCAAGAATTTATCCACCTTTACATTATCCACATTCTAATAAGAACACCAGTGGGAAAATCCTATTTTAGTGACGACTGCTGGCACTCACTCAGACTCACATTTATTTGCTCTGATGTTAGGTATTAAAACTTGGGCAACTAGTGGACTATTTGAAAGCTGATGATGAGAATGGAAGTTTCCTTGAAGAAAAAAGCTATAAGCGAGGTCAAGACCTCACCGTGACCTCAAATGTAACTATTACCCTACTGGTTAGTTGAAATTGGAGCTCAAAGACCGAATGTGCTAAGTGTATTTGACCGTGAATTGTTTCATGAAAAGGGTAAAAAAGGAGTATTTGATGGTGTGGCACTTGTTTTTGTTTTGGGGGAAAATGCATTTACTCTCTTTTAAAAATAAAATTGTGCACGGCATAAGAAAGCAATACTTCATAAAAATGGACTCCTTGACCTAATTCATTTCTTCTTTCTAAGTTAAATGATTGGCACAGATTTTATTAAAATACATTATTAATGTATACAAGAGCTCAGTGTGTGTTTACCCGAATTTTTATTATGTTTAGGGTTTTTACATGTATTTTTAAGGATTTCAGATTTGGAAGCAAAGAAAGAAAAAAAATCTTTTAGTAAGTAACTTTTTACTTTCATTTCTCTCTGGCTGTGTCTAGGAAGAACATACTCCTCCTGTGTGTTTCTCTTTACTCTTACAACACTTTTGATCTCAGATGTTTGGATTCTCCCCACATCAAGCAATTCTCTGTGACACCAGCTGGGTGTCCTATAATTCCATTCAGTTCTGACACTATCTGCCTGGAGAGAGCGTCAGATCCCACAGGTGGTTAAGGCTCAGTCCCACAAGACTGCCTCCACTTCAGAGGCTCATCCCAAGCCCCAGGTTGTCAGCTGTATTTCTAACTGGCTATGAATCTGGGTTCCCAGGATCCCCTCCTTGGGTTCAGTAATGTGCTGAAATTTCTCACAGAGCTCAGGGAAACATGTTTACTGGTTTATTAGAAAGGATATAATAACGGATACAGAAGAACAGCTAGGTAAAGAGACCCAAAGGACAAGGAATGTAGGAAGGGACTCAGATCCTATGTGTTCTCCAGGCATACCTCTCAGCACCTCCACATGTTCACCAACCCCCAAAGCTCCCTAGTCTGCATACTTTTGGGATTTTTATGGAGCCTTCATCTTGTAGGCCTGATGGATCATTAACTCAGTCCCCAGTCCCTTTCTTCTTCTAGAGGATGAGGGAAGAGGTGGAAATTTCCAAGCTTCTTATCATGGCTTGATCTTTCTAGTGACTGGTTCCCCATCCTGACCAGGAGGAGCAAGAGCTGCCTCAGGGAACAAAGGACACTCCCATTACCTAGGGAATTCCAAGGGATTTAGGAGCCCTGTGCCAGGGAAGGGGTCAAAGTGTAAATATTATAACAAAAGATGTTCCTACTGTTCTTATCACCTAGGAAATTCCAAGGATGTTAGGAGCCCTGTTCCAGGAACAGGGAGCAGAGACAAATACATATTTTTTCTATCATTTCATATTCCCGTTCTCATTTCCTTTCTAATAATGGGTAGTTTCATTATAGAACATACTTTTAAAGCTATAGTCATAGGGTTGCTTGGATCAGAATCATCACCTGAAAAAAATCCAGATTCCTAAGCCTCACATTTGAAGGTTTGTTTGATCAGCATCTCTGGGGAAGACTTTGAAATCTAATATTTAACCAGCTGCCCAGGTGAGTCTTATACTGCTTAAACTTTAGAACCACTGTTGTAGAAGATGCTAAAAAAAAAACAGGATGGAAGGTAACATAATCTTAGTGATAAGCCCTATTCGTATGAAATTCTTGATCTCTTTACAAATAAATGGTGACATCTTTCTAGTAAGCAATTGCCCTTCTCTTGCACCCAGCACTCATTTAGTCTATTTCTTATTCTTTTTCTTGTTGACCACAGCCTTGCTCCAGCAGGTTGGGGAGATAGCTATCCAACAAGTTTGGAATGAGCTGCATCCTTCTCTTTTTCTTCTCTTTTCACTTCTCTGTTTGCTCCTTGTTTTGCTTCATCTCCATCAGTTCTATTTTTGAAGGATTTTAGAAGCATGGTGTGAAGGTCAATCTCTGACACCCTTTCTTTCATGTATAAAAACAAAGAATACAGCAAGCTTTGAATAGTTGGGCAATGATACTACAAGAAAGCTAACACTGCTTGGTTGCAGGCTGCAGGTAGAGTTTTTGTTGCTTGTTGTTTTTAAAGATTTTTTTATTTATTTTGGGGGGTGGAGGGGCAGAGGAAGAAGGAGAGAATCCTCAAGCCAACTCAATCAGGGAGTCCAAGGTGGGGCTAAATCCTAGGACCCTGAGATCATGTCCTGAGCCAAAAGCAAGAACCAGACACTTAACCAACTGAGCCACCCAGGTGGCCTTGCAGGTAGAGTTTTAGCAGTGAACAAAAAGGCACAAACAAGCAAAATATGTTCTGAGGGAGCGAGAACATGAGTGGGGACTACCCAAAGCAGATATTTTTTTTTCTTATTGAAAACAGGGAAGTTTATAAAAATTTGTCTTGGTGCAAGCACCACAGAAGACATTATATGGCAGACCTGTAGAATACATTCGCAAGCTATCGCACTCATTATGCAGCTAGGGATTGAGGTTAGAGATAGCAGAATTTCAAGTAGGTACCTGGGTCTCTGCATTTTAAAAATGAAAGTTTACAACCTAAGACACTTATTTGAGAATAGTGGAGCAATTCTGATACAAGGGAGATTTCAGATATGCCCAAGGATAGGTTTGAAATAAGAGTTGGAAGACAAAGAGGAAATTGATGAAGGAAGAGGAGGAATTTGAACTAATCAGAGATATTTCCCTGCACCCCCTTTGAAGGGCTTCATCCACACTTTGATTAGGATGGAAGAAAACTAGTTAGAATCACAGTCACACATACATTGCCTGTTAAGGAAGAATCCTTATAATTGTGTATAAACTTTCTAGGGTGACCTGCATATGGTCCAGACCTGGATGTAGCTTTTCACAATGTAATTTTTTTTTTTGTCTTTACAAATTTTTACATCAAACGAAACCTTCAGGCATACAGCAAAATCAAGGTTAAGGTATGAGTGACATTCATGGTCATTCCCTTGATTCTCAGAACTGAAAATCCAGGTAAGTAGCAGGATCTGTACAGCTGTGTCTGAGGAAGACTGATTCTGGTTTAGGTTATTTGACTCATCCATCTGCATTTTGTAAAATTTAATGTAGTTGGAGGAGAATTCAATTAGTGGTCAAAAGGACTGACCTCTGGTCTGTCTGGACTAGAGTGACCCAGGAAGACCTTGGAGCCTTCATTGTCTCTGTGTGTAGTCAAGGGTGGAGGGTGGCAAGGGGAGGAATAGCATGATGATGTTGAATGAACATGGTCTCAAAAGTCTCTTCCAGCCCTAAAATTCCTTTAAATCCTTTCATTTCCTTAGGTGTTCTATAAATAAAAATTTTAAAGGTTAGTGCTGTTCATTCTCTTTCCAGTTCTTTGCCTTAAGAGTTTTGATGGAGTGCCCTGGTTCATACCTGGTTCTTTTAACTCTGTTTACACCTGAGCATGGCCAAGAAGGGGCTGGAATTCATTGCCTTAGTACCAGCATGTGCCCCACCAGACTGTGGGCTGCTATAAATCATTTTACTAGGTTCTATTTCCTGAATATTTCTTTTAGGTAGTGGGGGAAGGGTGGGCTCTAGAATTCAAAACAGATTTATTGCAAAGGCTTTGCAGAATACACTGCAAGGGATGACCCAGCTCTTGGTGCTCCTGCGTAACACAGCGAGGGACTCCCGGTGAAAAAGACTAGTAATTAGTTTCATTTGTAGGTGAAAGAAGGTCTTTGAAGACATCTGGCATTAATTATAGTGGTCACTGTTGCCATTTCCAAATTCTGCTTTTTAAGATTGTGCACTGTCAGTGTAGAAAGGGCTTTTTAGAGAAGGGTATGAGGAAGGGAGTACTTTCTTCCTGGACGCGCAAGTGGTAAAAGCTGAGACAGACAACATGGGCAATGTGAATGAACATAAATATCCTACCCTTGGGAAGCCCATTCCTGAAAGTTGAATTAAAGGCTCTATTTTTCTGTATACTAGGGACTATGCTTTTTGTCCCAAGAAATAAGCCAGCATTCCCAAATGGTAGCAACAGTGCATTTGTGCTTCAACCAGCTGTTGTACTTGGTCATGAACCCAACATATTCCATTTCTTATCTTCTAATGGATCTTACCTACCCCTGGCCAAACTCCACGTAATCCTAGTTTCCATCCTCAGGATATCATGGGAGTCACTACTGAACTCTGCACTCATGCTTTCTGGGATGACCCACTCCAGAGGCTCTACTGAGTGACTTCCCTGACCACCAGGTTATCTGCATTTGGAAATCTCCAGGTCCTATATGTCTTAGGTCCCATGGACTCTCTGGGCCTCCTGTGACTCTTCAGGCTCCTCTAAGTCCTACAATTTTAACATACAGTGTGCTCCAGGACCCAACAGCTCCCCAAGTGCTGTTCTCACAAAGCCTAGTCCTGCTTTGCCAATGCTCTCCTGCAATTCTACGGCTAGTCCTGCTAATTATAGTCACTAATTAATTAGCCTTTGGTGTGTCAAGGCTAATTGTCAAGCCTTTGGTGTGTATGAGGAACTATATTCAGTACTTTTTATACGGTATCACTTTTATCTCACAGAAGTGTTGCGGAATTCTTTAATATTTACATTTTACATGAGGGGAGATTGAGGTATAAAACTGCAAAACAATCTGTTGATGTCACATAACAAACATCAGAGATGGATTTTTAACCCAGAAAGTTCTGATTCCAAGGTGTAGCTCTTAACCATAAGTACTGCTAGCAGTGAGTCCCAAGAAGCCATGATCTAGTGTTCTCTTTGCTTTCTGAGTTTGAAAAATGTTCTACTTTTCTTGGTACTATCCAAGGCCCCCATTTATGGGACACTAGGCACCAGTGTCCACTCCTCCTTAATTTATTTGCCCTATTTCTAAGGATCAAAGGCTCTGACAAGCACATCATATTAGTTATCTATTGTTGCTCAATGAATTACCCCAAAACTTAGTTGCTTGCAAGAAGCATTTATTATCTCATAGTTTCAGAGTCAAGAATTCAGGGACAGCATAGTTGGGTGCTTCTGGCTCAGAGTCTCTCATGGGGTATAGGCAGGATATCGGCTGAGGCTGTGCCATCTGATACTTTGACACCATCTTGGGAAACTCACTCACCCGGGTTTTGGCTCCAGTTCCTCACAAGAGCCTCTCCACAAGGTTGCCTGAATGTCCTTTGAAAAAGGCAGTTAGTTTTCCCCAGAGTGAGTGATCAAAGAAAGAGCCCCAAACACAATGCTGTAGTCTTTTCATGACCTAAATTCAGAAGTGACGGGCTTTCATTTCTGTGAGTCCTATTTGTTAGAGACAACTAACAAAATCCAGTCCACTCTCCAGGAGAGGAGACTTAAACCCCACCTATTGAAGGGAGAAGTATCCGAGAATTTATGGAAATATTTTTAAAACTACCACATGCAGGTACTTGAGAAGTTACTTCTTGCAAGGCTCTATTTACCTCAATCTCAAACTTGATTGTTGAAGGTCCCTACGATATAAAAGAAAGAACATTCTTTCAGTCACGTCAGACTGTTCCAATCCAAGCCTGCTAGGTGTACGAGCCTGGGCGTCAGCTAGTACATTTCAATTTCCCAACATGGAAAGTGGAGATAATAGTTTTTACTTCACTTTTGTATTGTTATGAGAATTTAAAACTTAGGATTTCTGTGGAAGGGCTATGGAAAAAGTTCTGCAAATAGAAAGTATTTTTGAGTAATTTTTAATATTAGAAAGCTCAACATTATGTTTATTTCTCCTGGATAATATGAAAATGATAATTTTGAGGCCAGGAATATATCTAAAATTCTCACATCCTTCTTCAGTTTGCAGAGCCTTAGGAAGTTACCAAAACAACTTTCTAATAAATCCATGGCATAGGATCCATTGGCTGGAACAAAAAGAATATTGTTGAGTGTCTAACAATGCACACATTTTGATCAAGATAAAAACAAATGGAGTCATTAAGATAATAAAAAATGAGTAAGCTTATCAAGTATAGCTGAATATTTGACTCTATAGAAGAAATGCATCAGTCTAATTAACAAATTAGGAAACTCACAGAGTTTTAAAGATAATTTTGTGACACCTATTTCTCATTATAAGAATATTGCTATCAACAGTTCCTGTCACCAAATACTAATTAAAACTTTTCTCCATCCTTTCTACAAAGTGAACAGCAGAAAAAAAAAGTTGTGACTATAAGGATTTTATTTGGAATCTCAACACAGTGAAATTTGCATAAATTCTAATAAAGCAAAATTAAAATCCATTAACACTTGTCTCTGGTAATTAACATAAGCTTGCTGTTTTAAATGACTGTGTTTCAGACATATGGAGGGAAGGAAGGATGGGACAATGTGGAGCCGTAGAAAAATATGAAGATTATAAACTAAGAATAATGTTATTTAGAAAGTCCCCAATTTTAAGAAGGAAATAAAAGTTATTTAGGCTTTTAGGAAACATTGAAAAATGCTTTCCATTTTATAATGTATAGATTCACTCAGGAATTTCGCCAGATGTTTGTTTTACAAGACACATATGACACTTACATTTATGTACATTAATGATAATTTACTACTTGGTTCTAATTACTACCCTCTGGAGAGAACCAAAATGTTGACAAATATTGATTATTTAAGACGAACTACAGAAAACCCGTATTTCCTGATTTAAAAACACAAGAGAATTTAAATTTTCTTTTTCATGGATTCTCAAATATTTGAAGAGAATTAAGCCATAATGCATTGAAAATGAATATTTTGAACTTCATATTTTGGCTTATTTACTCTAGACAAAATACATTCTGCTAAAGCAGAGGATAAGTTTCTCTGGAAGAAAGATAAACAATAAACTTGCCTTAGAAACAGCTTGTTGAAGATCACTGGTTATAGTCACTCCTAATTGGAAGGAAAGACAATGAAAAGACAGAAAGAAGAAAAAGGAAAAAGAGCATGTTAGCATTATGATGGTGACGGTGGTGATAATGATGAAGATGATGCATTGAGGCCATTGAGTGTATACATGATAACATGCTGTGTGTTACTGTGCATTATATTAGTTTCTATTTGTAAGAATTTACTTATACTAATGATAGTAAAATAACTTATTTTATTTATAATTTTTTATTTATAATTACAGTTTATTGAACATCTACTGTGTGTCAATGTTTGGACATTGTGCGAGGCATTTCATTGACGCTATTTCTAATCCTTACCAGTTTAATCCCTCCTAATCTAATCCTTATAAGGGAGGTATTAAATTAACTGTTTCTAATGAGAGGAAATTGAAGCCTAAAAAACTAAAGTACGATGTTCTAGTCACATGCTTCGTAAGTGCATAAATCAGGGCTCATATACAGATTCTAGTTCCTTATCCTTTTTCATTCCACCACTTTGCAATTGCATGCTCTTCTAGATTAACGATAAAGTAATAACTCTCATGATAGTAATGCCACCACCACCACCACTATCCCCATCACCATCAATAAAAGTATATATCTGTAAAGTGCTTTTCAATTTACTAAGTCCTTGGGGTGGGAATTATCTGATAGAAAAGCTGAAAGACAGAAGACACGTCTCCTCATCCTTTGAGATGAAGTTTGTTTGCTTTCACTTTTTTTGGTTTGTTTTTAAAAACCTTTAAAAAATTGTCGTAGAATACATGTAACATAAAATTTACCATTTTAACCATTTAAAAATACACAGTTCAGTGGTGGTAAGTACATTCATATTGTGCACCCATCATCACCATCTCCAGAACTCTTCATCTTGCAAAAGTGGAACTTTATAGTAGCTCCTCATTCCTCCTTCACCTATTTCCTGATAACAACCCTTCTGCCTCTGTGTCTGTGAATTAACTACTCCAGATACCGTTTAGTGGAATCACAGAGTATTTGTCATTTTGTGAGTGGGTTTTTGCACTTAACATAATGTCTTAAGGTTCATTCATATTGTAGCATGTGTCAGAATTTCCTTCCTTTAAAAGGCTGAATAATATTCCATTATATGTTTATATCACATTTTGTGTATTCATTCATCCATTGATAGCTTTTTATTGGCATATTTGAGAAATTATTGCCAAATCCAATGTAGTAAAAAGTTTACCCTAAGTTTATCTTCTCCCCTGCGGGAAACCGGATGTGGGACTTGATCCCAGGACCCCAGGATCATGACCTGAGCCAAAGGCAGACACTCAACCTGTGAGCCACCAACGTGCCCTCCTTTTTTGTTGTTTTTAAAGCAGATATTTGAAAATAGCATTCAATTCAGTTCCACAAGCGATGCAGAACAAATGGGCTTCTCCAATTTGAATTTCCAAGTTAGCTGGGGAAAATGAAGGTAAAAACTAAGGACTATGAATAATGGAGAAGAAAGTTACTGCCATTCTGATAGTTTGATAGGAGAGCCAAGGTCCGTGGAAAAAGCATTGATCCAGATGTTGGTTCTACACTTGCTTCTGTCCAGCTATGACTTCATCTTCCTGAACTCCAGTTTTTTTCCATGGTCAACAGAAGGGTTTGCACTAACCGGGGGTCTCCCAAATTGTTACTGGAGGATGGAGATGAAGAGAGAAGGTAGTAATTTGTTTCCCATAGGGGTAGTAGAATTATTTCAAACTCCTGAGATCCTAAAATTCCTCCTCCCAAAAAATGGCATTTTCTGTTCTCCCCATTTGAGCATCACTTCATCTATGTCAAAGTCCCTGGGGTGCTGGCACCTGAAAAAGCAGACATATCTTGATGATGACTGTTAATATCCTTTAGGTCATTCAATTCTATGACTCAGGCTACCTTATAAAAAAAGATAATAAACTCATCTACAAGGTAAAATATTCATAATACAATATTAAAAGAGTACCACATAACACATAACACATGAGTAGAAGGAAAAAAAGAAATTTTAATGTTATTTATGGGTGTTTTTTATCTTTATTTATGCTTTCCTATTTCATTTTCTGAGTATAATATATTAATTTATAATAAAGTACATAATAATTTTGAGGTACTGGCTTTTTATCATTGGGTCAAGTAAGGAACAGATTTGATGCACATTCAGCCAAACTTAAATTTTGAAAGATGAAACTTACATAAAAGCTAAAACCTAACATGATTAACAAGGGCCTTCATGAATTAGTTTTATTATGTCTAGTATGCTTCTTACTATATAACACACATACATAAACACACAGCCCTATCCAATGTCCCACGTCAGCTAAGAAACCACCTAAGCTTCTGGGCATGATCTACAGGGATTTTCTGCATCTTTGGTCTTGAAATGGTCTTCTCACTCATTTTGCTTTGAAAATGCCTACCTATGCTTATTCTCAACGTAGACATTATTTCCTCCAACAGCCTTTGCTGGCCACCAACCCCATCAGAGTCAGTTAGATGTTCTCCCATGAATCCCAAGAATTCACTATACTTATTCCTGACGTAGCACTTACCACACTATTTCTTTTTTTTTATTTTATTTTTTATTGGTGTACAATTTACTAACATACAGAATAACCCCCAGTGCTCATCTCGTCAAGTGCCCCCCTCAGTGCCCGTCACCCATTTACCCCCACCTCCTGCCCTCCTGCCCTTCCACCACCCCTAGATCGTTTCCCAGAGTTAGGAGTCTTTCACATTCTGTCTCCCTTTCTGATATTTCCCACTTATTTTCTCTCCTTTCCCCTTTATTCTCTTTCACTATTTTTTATATTCCCCAAATGAATGAGACCATATAATGTTTGTCCTTCTCTGATTGACTTACTTCACTCAGCATAATACCCTCCAGGTCCATCCACATCGAAGCAAATGGTGGGTATTTGTCGTTTCTAATGGCTGAGGAATATTCCATTGTATACATGGACCACAACTTCTTTATCCATTCATCTTTCGATGGACACCGAGGCTCCTTCCGCAGTTTGGCTATCATGGCTATTGCTGCTATAAACATCGGGGTGCAGGTGTCTTACCATTTCACTGCATCTGTATCTTTGGGGTAAATCCCCCACAGTGCAATTGCTGGGTCGTAGGGCAGGTCTATTTTTAACTGTTTGAGGAACCTCCACACAGTTTTCCAGAGTGGCTGCCCCAGTTCACATTCCCACCAACAGTGTAAGAGGGTTCCCTTTTCTCCCCATCCTCTCCAACATTTGTTGTTTCCTGCCTTGTTAATTTGCCCCATTCTTACTGGTGTGAGGTGGTATCTCATTGTACCACACTATTTCATATAAAGCTCCAACCTCCTACACTATATATTCAGTTCCTTGAAGGAAGGTATTTCATTCAGAGCTGTATCCAAAGGACATAGCATGTGCGTGACCCAGAGTTGGTACTCTAAGTACTTTTAAGAATAATGAGTTAATGGAAACTCTCTTGAGAAGCGACTGCATAAGCCAGGTAAAACTCATCCATGCCCTGACATCCTGAAACTCTTGTTATGTCTACACAGTCACTATCATTAATATTGTTTTTTTTAAGATTCTATTTAATTAATCAATTATTTATTTATTTATTTATTTATTTATTTATTTATTTTTAAAGTTTATTTATTCATGAGAGACACACACAGAGAGGCAGAGACATAGGCAGAGAGACAAGCAGGCTCCATGTAGGGAGCCTAATGTGGACTCCAGGATCATGCCCTGGACCTAATGAAGGTGCTCAACCGCCGAGCCACCCAGGTATCCCAATATTGGGGTTTTGATTTTCCAAAGGAACTAACCACATTCGTCCCCTTGGAGTAAAATCTTGTTTCATTATCAGAAACAGTTTTCCTAAGGGAGGAGAAAGAGAAAGAACAACAAAACAGGAAAACCTAGAAAGGAAGAAATGGAACCCAATGACTGATATATCCTGTATAAGCTCATTAGCTTATTCATTTCTTCTGTGTTTATTTATCCTCCCGGAGTTTCAGGCAGGCATGCGCCATATCTATTTCCTTTACCAGGACCAAGTACAGTGCCTGGAGCAAAGATAATGACCAGATAATATTTGTGATTGGCAATAATTTCTTTGTCATTGATCTCCCTCAGACAATAAGAATGATCTTAGGAAGTGCCTGAGAAGAAAGCAACCAATTTTCTATACTTGATGAGCTCATAAAGAAATAAAAAATCAGGAAAATATGGTCAGAATAATTCCAAATATCCTTTATTCTGCTCAATTAAATCTTTATAATTAAGCTGCATTTGTTTTTTAGACAAAGAGATGATTTTCAATTTTATATTACAAAATCTAACTCCCAACTTTGGGTGGAAAGACAGTCAAATTGGCAAATACAGCAAACTTTAAAACTTGGAATAATCAATTCTTGAGACCCAAAGTAAACCATTGGAGCTATGTGCATATGTGTGCATACAAGCCTGCATAGTGACATAAATATGAACCTCTATGCCCTTGTTTTCTTAGTTCTTCATTGTATGGATGGTATATTTTATCAACTGGTCCCTATTTCAAATTTGAAAGACTCCTCATTTTTTGGCATGATGTAAGTATTTTGAGAGAGGAAAAGTGCAGATTTTAAAATGTATGTTTTCCTACATATTATAATGCCCTAGATATTATTTCTGTATATCTGAATCACATTTCAAAAATGTGACTATTTCTTAAATATTGCCTGAGATTCTCCTCTGTATTCACATGATCCTTTAGGGAATCTGGTATTTCAGCACTAACAGAAGTACATTTTATGTAATGCTATTTCCAATCTGAAAGACAGCGTATGGGATAGTTTCTGGGAAGAAAATTACTTTGGTTCCTGTTGTGACTTTTGAAGCCAACTCTTAAGACACCTGCAAGGCAGAAGAAAATCTTAAAGCTGGCCACAGGTGCAGAAATAACCATTTATATAATGTGGACCATGAGATTCTGAAGTGCAAAGCCCCAAACCCACTCATAATGAGACAAACAGGTCCAGATCTATGAAACAGCCCCCAAAACTTTGGTATATGTGTTGCCGAAGCGAGCACACCACAAAAACCTTGACCAGCAGCACAGCTGCTGTTAAGAATTAGACTCAGGCCTTTACATTTGTTTTAACTCTTTTTTTTCCCTCCAAAAAAAAGAATATATAGGTGAGTGTGAATCCAGACTCACTTGATTCATTCAACTCAACTTCTTCCAGACCCTTTGAAATTCGAATTCACATCTGATTCATGTACAATTCCTTAATTTATTACACACAAAAAATGTAATGTAGGGGGGCACCTGGGTGGCTCAGGTCATGATCCCGGGGTCCTGGGATTGAGTCCCACATTGGGCTCCCCCTGGGGGAGCCTGCTTCTCCCTCAGCCTGTGTCTCTGCCTCTCTCTTTCTGTGTCTCTCATGAATAAATAAATGCAATCTTTTAAAAAAACAAAAACAAATATCTGTCTGAATTTTGAGAGCTTTGAAGAAATGTTTTATAAAAATTTTTATCTTTGAAGCTGGACATTCCTTTCAAATGTATTGGAAAAACATTTGAGATTTCGGATATTTTTAGTGGGCTTTGATTGGTTACCAAAATGTATAATTTTCCTATCTAATTTTAGTCTTTAATTTTCTATGATTGGTAATTACAGGGAAGTGCTATGCCAGCCATGTGGTGGAATACAGAAGACAGAAACCACAATATTTAGGTTGAAATTACTTTATACTAATAAGCTAAACAAACATTTGTTCTAAACCTCAATTCTTTTATTGTTATGATGGGAAGCAGCTAAGAAAGTATTCCTTTTGTTTGTTTTTTGCATGTAATGAAATTGAAATACAACTATTTCTATTCACTAAATCAATAATCCACTTCTCCAAATAAGATGTTTCCATAAGTGTACATTTTCTCCATGTGATCATAAATATAGATTTTTATTTTTTTTTTTTTTATTTTTTTTTTTTTATTGGTGTTCAATTTACTAACATACAGAATAACACCCAGTGCCCGTCACCCATTCACTCCCACCCCCCGCCCTCCTCCCCTTCTACCACCCCTAGTTCGTTTCCCAGAGTTAGCAGTCTTTATGTTCTGTCTCCCTTTCTGATATTTCCCACACATTTCTTCTCCCTTCCCTTATTTTCCCTTTCACTATTATTTATATTCCCCAAATGAATGAGAACATATAATGTTTGTCCTTCTCCGACTGACTTACTTCACTCAGCATAATACCCTCCAGTTCCATCCACGTTGAAGCAAATGGTGGGTATTTGTCATTTCTAATAGCTGAGTAATATTCCGTTGTATACATAAACCACATCTTCTTTATCCATTCATCTTTCGTTGGACACCGAGGCTCCTTCCACAGTTTGGCTATCGTGGCCATTGCTGCTAGAAACATCGGGGTGCAGGTGTCCCAGCGTTTCATTGCATTTGTATCTTTGGGGTAAATCCCCAACAGTGCAATTGCTGGGTCGTAGGGCAGGTATATTTTTAACTGTTTGAGGAACCTCCACACAGTTTTCCACAGTGGCTGCACCAGTTCACATTCCCACCAACAGTGTAAGAGGGTTCCCTTTTTTCCACATCCTCTCCAACATTTGTTGTTTCCTGCCTTGTTAATTTTTCCCATTCTCACTGGTGTGAGGTGGTATCTCATTGTGGTTTTGATTTGTATTTCCCTGATGGCAAGTGATGCAGAGCATTTTCTCATGTGCATGTTGGCCATGTCTATGTCTTCTTCTGTGAGATTTCTGTTCATGTCTTTTGCCCATTTCATGATTGGATTGTTTGTTTCTTTGGTGTTGAGTTTAATAAGTTCTTTATAGATCTTGGAAACTAGCCCTTTATCTGATATGTCATTTGCAAATATCTTCTCCCATTCTGTAGGTTGTCTTTGAGTTTTGTTGACTGTATCCTTTGCTGTGCAAAAGCTTCTTATCTTGATGAAGTCCCAATAGTTCATTTTTGCTTTTGTTTCTTTTGCCTTCGTGGATGTATCTTGCAAGAAGTTACTATGGCCGAGTTCAAAAAGGGTGTTGCCTGTGTTCTTCTCTAGGATTTTGATGGAATCTTGTCTCACATTTAGATCTTTCATCCATTTTGAGTTTATCTTTGTGTATGGTGCAAGAGAGTGGTCTAGTTTCATTCTTCTGCATGTGGATGTCCAATTTTCCCAGCACCATTTATTGAAGAGACTGTCTTTCTTCCAATGGATAGTCTTTCCTCCTTTATCGAATATTATTTGCCCATAAAGTTCAGGGTCCACTTCTGGATTCTCTATTCTGTTCCACTGATCTATGTGTCTGTTTTTGTGCCAGTACCACACTGTCTTGATGACCACAGCTTTGTAGTACAACCTGAAATCTGGCATTGTGATGCCCCCAGATATGGTTTTCTTTTTTAAAATTCCCCTGGCTATTCGGGGTCTTTTCTGATTCCACACAAATCTTAAAATAATTTGTTCTAACTCTCTGAAGAAAGTCCATGGTATTTTGATAGGGATTGCATTAAACGTGTATATTGCCCTGGGTAACATTGACATTTTCACAATATTAATTCTGCCAATCCATGAGCATGGAATATTTTTCCATCTCTTTGTGTCTTCCTCAATTTCTTTCATAAGTGTTCTATAGTTTTGAGGGTATAGATCCTTTACATCTTTGGTGAGGTTTATTCCTAGGTATCTTATGCTTTTGGGTGCAATTGTAAATGGGATTGACTCCTTAATTTCTCTTTCTTCAGTCTCATTGTTAGTGTATAGAAATGCCACTGACTTCTGGGCATTGATTTTGTATCCTGCCACGCTACCGAATTGCTGTATGAGTTCTAGCAATCTTGGGGTGGAGACTTTTGGGTTTTCTATGTAGAGTATCATGTCATCGGCGAAGAGGGAGAGTTTGACTTCTTCTTTGCCAATTTGAATGCCTTTAATGTCTTTTTGTTGTCTGATTGCTGAGGCTAGGACTTCCAGTACTATGTTGAATAGCAGTGGTGAGAGTGGACATCCCTGTCTTGTTCCTGATCTTAGGGGAAAGGCTCCCAGTGCTTCCCCATTGAGAATGATATTTGCTGTGGGCTTTTCATAGATGGCTTTTAAGATGTCGAGGAATGTTCCCTCTATCCCTACACTCTGAAGAGTTTTGATCAGGAATGGATGCTGTATTTTGTCAAATGCTTTCTCTGCATCCAATGAGAGGATCATATGGTTCTTGGTTTTTCTCTTGCTGATATGATGAATCACATTGATTGTTTTACGGGTGTTGAACCAGCCTTGTGTCCCGGGGATAAATCCTACTTGGTCATGGTGAATAATTTTCTTAATGTACTGTTGGATCCTATTGGCCAGTATCTTGTTGAGAATTTTTGCATCCATGTTCATCAGGGATATTGGTCTGTAATTCTCCTTTTTGGTGGGGTCTTTGTCTGGCTTTGGAATTAAGGTGATGCTGGCTTCATAGAACGAATTTGGAAGTACTCCATCTCTTTCTATCTTTCCAAACAGCTTTAGGAGAATAGGTATGATTTCTTCTTTAAACGTTTGATAAAATTCTCCTGGGAAGCCATCTGGCCCTGGACTCTTGTGTCTTGGGAGGTTTTTGATGACTGCTTCAATTTCCTCCCTGGTTATTGGCCTGTTCAGGTTTTCTATTTCTTCCTGTTCCAGTTTTGGTAGTTTGTGGCTTTCCAGGAATGCGTCCATTTCTTCTAGATTGCCTAATTTATTGGCGTATAGCTGTTCATAATATGTTTTTAAAATCGTTTGTATTTCCTTGGTGTTGGTAGTGATCTCTCCTTTCTCATTCATGATTTTATTAATTTGAGTCTTCTCTCTCTTCTTTTTAATAAGGCTGGCTAATGGTTTATCTATCTTATTAATTCTTTCAAAGAACCAACTCCTGGTTCTGTTGATCTGTTCCACAGTTCTTCTGGTCTCGATTTCGTTGAGTTCTGCTCGAATCTTTATTAGCTCCCTTCTTCTCTTGGGTGTAGGATCTATTTGCTGTTTTTTCTCTAGCTCCTTTATGTGTAAGGTTAGCTTTTGTATTTGAGTTCTTTCCAGTTTTTGAATGGATGCTTGTATTGCGATGTATTTCCCCCTTAGGACAGCTTTCGCTGCATCCCAAAGATTTTGAACGGTTGTATCTTCATTCTCATTAGTTTCCATGAATCTTTTTAATTCTTCCTTAATTTCCTGGTTGGCCCTTTTATCTTTTAGCAGGATGGTCCTTAACCTCCATGTGTTTGAGGTCCTTCCAAACTTCTTGTTGTGATTTAGTTCTAATTTCAAGGCATTATGGTCCGAGAATATGCAGGGGACAATCCCAATCTTTTGGTATCGGTTCAGACCCGATTTGTGACCCAATATGTGGTCTATTCTGGAGAAAGTTCCATGTGCGCTTGAGAAGAATGTGTATTCAGTTGAGTTTGGATGTAAAGTTCTGTAGATATCTGTGAAATCCATCTGGTCCAGTGTATCATTTAAAGCTCTCGTTTCTTTGGAGATGTTTTGCTTAGAAGACCTATCGAGTATAGAAAGAGCTAGATTGAAGTCACCAAGTATAAGTGTATTATTATCTAAGTATTTCTTCACTTTGGTTAATAATTGGTTTATATATTTGGCAGCTCCCACATTCGGAGCATATATATTGAGGATTGTTAAGTCCTCTTGTTGAATAGATCCTTTAAGTATGATATAGTGTCCCTCTTCATCTCTCACTACAGTCTTTGGGGTAAATTTTAGTTTATCTGATATAAGGATGGCTACCCCTGCTTTCTTTTGAGGACCATTCGAATGGTAAATGGTTCTCCAACCTTTTATTTTCAGGCTGTAGGTGTCCTTCTGTCTAAAATGAGTCTCTTGTAGACAGCAAATAGATGGGTCCTGCTTTTTTATCCAGTCTGAAACCCTGCGCCTTTTGATGGGGTCATTAAGCCCGTTCACATTCAGAGTTACTATTGAGAGATATGAGTTTAGTGTCATCATGGTATCTATTCAGTCTTTGTTTTTGTGGACTGTTCCACTGAACTTCTTCTTAAAGGGGAATTTTAAGAGGCCCCCTTAAAATTTCTTGCAGAGCTGGTTTGGAGGTCACATATTCTTTTAGTTGCTGCCTGTCTTGGAAGCTCTTTATCTCTCCTTCCATTTTGAATGAGAGCCTTGCTGGATAAAGTATTCTTGGTTGCATGTTCTTCTCATTTAGGACCCTGAATATATCCTGCCAGCCCTTTCTGGCCTGCCAGGTCTCTGTGGAGAGGTCTGCTGTTACCCTAATACTCCTCCCCATAAAAGTCAGGGATTTCTTGTCTCTTGCTGCTTTAAGGATCTTCTCCTTATCTTTGGAATTTGCAAGCTTCACAATTAAATGTCGAGGTGTTGAACGGTTTTTATTGATTTTAGGGGGGGATCTCTCTATTTCCTGGATCTGAATGCCTGTTTCCCTTCCCAGATTAGGAAAGTTTTCAGCTAGAATTTGTTCAAATACATATTCTGGCCCTCTGTCCCTTTCGGCGCCCTCGGGAACCCCAATTAAACGTAGGTTTTTCTTCCTCAGGCTGTCGTTTATTTCCCTTAATCTATCTTCATGGTCTTTTAATTGTTTGTCTCTTTTTTCCTCAGTTTCCCTCTTTGCTGTCAACTTGTCTTCTAGGTCACTCACTCGTTCTTCCACCTCGTTAACCCTCGTCGTTAGGACTTCTAGTTTGGATTGCATCTCATTCAATTGGTTTTTAATTTCTGCCTGATTAGCTCTAAATTCTGCAGTCATGAAGTCTCTTGAGTCCTTTATACTTTTTTCTAGAGCCACCAGTAGCTGTATAATAGTGCTTCTGAATTGGCTTTCTGACATTGAATTGTAATCCAGATTTTGTAACTCTGTGGGAGAGAGGACTGTTTCTGATTCTTTTGAGGTGAGGTTTTCCTTCTAGTCATTTTGCTCAGTGCAGAGTGGCCAAAAGCAAGTTGTATTGGGAAAAAGAGAAAAAGAGAGGAGAGAAAGAAGGAAAGAAAAGAGAAAGAGAAAAAAAAAGGGAAGAAAAAGAAAAAAAACGAAAAAAAAAAAAAAAAAAAGAAGAAAAAGAGAAAGAAAAAGAAAGGAGAAAAAAAGGGGGTGGGGGAAGGAAACAAATCAAAAAGCAAAACAAAACAAAAACAAAAACAAAAACAAACAAAAAAAAGAACCACCGGGGAGTATCTTCTGATTCTGTGTTCTTTAAGTCCCTTGGCTTCTCCTGGAAGTTGTCCGTCTAGCTGGTGTTCTGGGGGAGGGGCCTGTTGTGCTGATTCTCAGGTGTTAGCAGTTGGGGGAGCTGCTGTGCCCCTGCCTGGTGCAGGGCTCGGTGGGGGTTGTTTACCCCGTGAGGCCGCAGGAGGAACAGCCCCAGTGGCGGGGCAGCTCTGGAAACCTGGATTCAGCTCCGGCAGGAACTCCGTCTGCAGGGCCTGGAGGCTCCGGGGCGGGGCCGCTGATCTGCTCAGCTCGGGCAGGAGCGTCCTTGCTGTCCTGGGCCCTCCCGGCCTCTGCCTGTCCCGGGGGAGGCCGGATCCTGGGCTGTGTCCCGGCGCCCTGTGCTCCGGAGCCTGCGCTGGTGGATTCGCTCTCCCGGGCCGCGCAACCCCCTCCGCGGAGCTGCCGCCCGAGCCCCTCCGAGCTGCTCCTGGAACCGCGCAGCCCCCTCCGCACGGAGCCTCTTCTTCTGCCCGAGCCCCCCGAGCTGCTCCCGGGGCCGCGCAGCCCCCTCCGCGGAGCCGCCGCCCGAGCCCCTCCGAGCTGCTCCTGGAACCGCGCAGCCCCCTCCGCACGGAGCCTCTTCCTCTGCCCGAGCCCCTCCGAGCTGCTCCCGGGGCCGCGCAGCCCCCTCCGCGGAGCCGCCGCCTGAGCCCCTTCAGCTGCTCCGGGTCCCGCCGGGTCCCGCCGTGCGCGCTGCAGCCCTTAGGGAGCTCGGCGCACTCTCCTGGGCGCGCAGTTGCTGTTACTGTCCCCGGGAGCCCGAGGGCCTCCTCGCCCTCCTGGTCCTGCTCCAACTCCCCGCGAGCCCCTTTCCCCCGGGAAGGTCGGTGCAGCTCCTGCTCCTCCGGGACGGGGCTCTCCTGTCCTGGGGACACTCGCCCCGGCCTCAGCCCGGCTCCTCGCGGGGCCCCTCCCCCTTGGAGGCCTTTGTTCCTTTATTTCTTTTTCCCCGTCTTCCTACCTTGATAGATGCGCGAACTCTTCTCACTGTAGCATTCCAGCTGGTCTCTCTTTGAATCTCAGGCCGAATTCATAGATTTTCAGGATAATTTGAAGGTTTTCTAGGTAGTTTGGTGGAGACAGGTGATTTGGAGACCCTACTCCTCCGCCATCTTGCTCCTCCCCCTAAATATAGATTTTTAAAACTTTTCAGTAAAGAAACCAAAATCCATTTTTATTTATTTATTTATTTATTTATTTATTTATTTATTTATTTATTTATGAGAGATACAGAGAGAGGCAGAGGGAGAAGCAGACTCCCTTGGGATCACTCCCTGAACCAAAGGCAGATGCTCAACCACTGAGCCACCCAGGTGTCCCCCAAAATCCATTTTTAAGGACCAGTGGGATCACTAAAGATTTCAATATGCCTAAAACTGGAGAAATATTTTGTGAAATACTAGTCAGTTATCACTATCCTGGCAGTTACTTGACACCAGACCTCCTTTCCCCACAGTATTTGAAATTTTGAGCTAGAAGCTTTCCATCAACAGAGGTGATGGATATCACCAACGGATACTCAGAGTCTAGTAAAGACCTTACTACCTGAAACATTAACTATCGTTTTGACAGTTCAGGTTTTGACACAGGATTCTCCAGTTAAGACTAGTTAATATATCAGATATTGCCAAGCAGGGCTGCTTCATACAGCTGCTCAGATTGTGCACTGCACATTTGCAGGGGGAACCATAAAAAATGCTGTCTTCTGCAGCAAACCAACACCAAATATTTAAGGAGCACTGCTTTAGATAAATTAGTGTGGGTTCTTACTGCTGTTTCAAGAGTGTTTTATTTGTTGTAATTTGAACTGTCTGAATGTGTCCCCTGAGGCAGGTTTATAAAGGATAATTTCAAAAATTGGAAAAATAAATAAGTGGAATGACTAGGCATGGGGAGATACGATTGCTGTTTCAAACCCTTCCACTGATTTGCAAGTGGATGTTGAGCAAGTAGCTAAGACACTCTTTACTTCCATTTATTCTTCAAGAAGATGGCTGGTGATGTTTGCTTCATATTTCAAATGGGATGCTCGATGATGTGTGCCATACATTTTGCCATTCTCAGATAAAATGGGACACTCTAAATATCTTTACTGCAGCCTCTAATATTGACAAAGCTAACACGAGCCCGTGTCTGCTGAGGACAGGAAGTACACTGAGCATGTGAACGTGTATTATCACAGGAGACACTTCTTTTGGCAGCTGTGCTGCTTAACGGATCCACTGGTTCCCTTAAAAGCAAGAGTGTGGGGAGGAAGAAAGTTAGGGCTGGAAAGATTTCATCCAAGTACTTATCTGTCCTTCTGCCAAGATTCAACATTAGTGGACTGTTCCTTACTCTCTCCCCCTTTTCGACATGTGGGGACCTTGATAGCAGAATGGCTTTGTGAGCATGGTCCAAAATTAGACAAGCAAACACCAGCTGGAAATTAGAGATCACAAAGATGCTACACATCTTTCTATGCTTCACCTCCCCTGGCCCAGGGTTTTGGACCTAGTGAGAATGCAAAAGTACTTTTAGAATTAATATCCCTGTGAACCTGCATTGTATATTATTTTCCTGAAAAATGGTAGGTCCTTGGTAAAGGCTCATAGATGTCACGGTGCTCAATTATTTAGGATCCTCTACTATGGAAGTGAAAGGAACAAAACACGATTTGGAATATATTCTCATGATTTTTGCCGTTTCCTAAAGACTTGATCCTTTCAGAGTGGGCAGCATATCATACTGGCAAAATCGTATTTCATAAATGAATATGCATAGAGGTGTATGCATACCTATGTTACGATTAGTAAGATTTTTCGGGGCAATTCCAGACAGAGGGGGAAAAAGATGTATCATGCCCTTGTAAAGCCTCTACAAGTTTTAAAATGTGTGTGTGTGTGTGTGTGTGTGTGTGTGTGTGTGTTTGAGTGTGGGTGAGATGTTCCTGCCTCCTGCTCTGAGTTCCGTGAAGAATTTACTTGTAGAAACAGGTCTTCTTTCTATACAATGTTAACATGTTGATAAGTCTAATACAAAGGCAATGACTTAGGATATAATGACAAATCAATCCAAAGCATCAAATGAAGGCTTTTTAAGGACTTTACTCTGTCAACTGAATATCCGGCTTTGCATTAAAATTTGACTGAAAGAAATCACTGTAAAAGCCACATACCTTCATCTGCTAAAATGAACACAGAATGGAACCTTTGTCACACACACCCAATATTTGACTTTTTCTTTTCAGCTGGGCTATTATTTAATATTTGTTGAACCAGATCTGTGCAGGGTAGTGGCAGCTCTCCATGATTCGTTAAGGACTTTGGTTTATGGAATTAACATGCACCCACAAGAGGCTCCATTTTAGTTGGCGAATCACAGGACCCGTGGGTGGGCTCAACTGTAGTGGGTGCTGCTTTATTTTAATAAAAGCTCCAAAAAGGTAAAGTCACTTTTACCTAGAGATTTCTCATCTGCTGCTTCAAATGGTTTTTCTCCCCCTTGATGTCCTTCCACCTCATTAACTCCCTTTTTTCCCCTTTTTTATTTTATTTTATTTAAAAGATGTTATTTATTTATTCATGAGAGAGAGAGAGAGGCAGAGACTCAGGCAGAGGGAGAAGCAGGCTCTATGCAGGGAGCCTGATGCGGGACTTGATCCCAGGACCCCAGGATCACGCCCTGGGCCAAAGGCAGGCCCTAAACTGCTGAGCCACCCAGGGATCCCTTTCCCCCTCTTTTTTAAAAAGTGGTCTCCATACCCAGCGTGGAGTGCAACATGGGGCTTCAACTCACACCTGAGCTGAGATTAAGAGTCAGATGCTTAACTGACTGAGCCATCCAGGGAACCCCTCCCCCCATTAACTTCCTTAGAAACTTTTTTTTCAGTTACTTTTTAAAAAATGATTTTATTTATTTATTTGACAGAGAGAGCATATGAGCACAGGTAGGGGGGAGCAGGGGAGGGAGAGGGAGAAGCAGACTCCCCACTGAACAGGGAGGCCGACTAAAAAGCTCGATACCAGGACCCTGAGATCGTGACCTGAGCTCAAGGCAGACGCTTCACCCATTGAGTCACCAAGATGCCTCTTTTTTCAATTACATGATTAAAACTCAGAAGATCCGTAGTTTTGCATTGATTTTTTTTCATCACCCGTAAGCCACTGAACAGCACATAGAGTTGACTGTAAGTTGTTTTCTGAAGCAGTGATTTTCAAGCCTTTATCTTAGCAGTCACACCTGACAGGTAAGGTTTATTCCTGTGTCATGTTTCTTAATTCTTTCAGTTTTCTCAGTATCATTTATGACACAGAAGAAGGAAAAGGAGGAGGAGGAGAAAGAGGAATTTTTGTTGGTGTTCCTGATTTATTCAGCTACATTGCTGTACATACCAATATGAGCCTTTTTTTTTTAATTTCCTAGAGATCTACTATAGCGTCTGAATGTGTTCCTTTTAATGAGTCAGCTGAGATAGGTTTGCTAATTTATTTATTTATTTATTTATTTATTTATTTATTTATTTATTTATTTTGCTAACTTATTTATTGGACATGATTGGAGTTCCTTCTTTCCCTTTCTTTCTCTCTCTTCCTCTTTTTAAAGAAGAATTTATTTAAATGTAAATTATATTATATTTTAAAGATAAATTATATAAATCATTTATGATTTCCAGCTCTGTTTCTTTAAAGTGGAACAAGATAAGTAGAGACATTGTCTAGATTTTATTTATTTTTTCTTATTTTTGTTGTTTTCTCCATTTTGACGATTTTTTCGTCCATGTCTAGTTGGACAACAGTTTTAGTGACTTAGCTTTATTTGAACAAAGCATTCATCTCAGTTTTCTTTGAAAGTACTTTGTCTTTTTGCATTTGTATTTTCGCTTAGTGAATATGTAAATCAGATCACCTCCCAGTGAATATAGCACACGGGACAGAAACAGGAGTAGACATAATGACTTGGCTGACCTGGTGGGATCAAAGCCATGTTGGTGACTAGAGAGGGGACACGGGCATCTGGAAGGTCAAGTATGAGGATCAGGGAAGAGAGAATTCATATAATATTCTCAGGGACTTGGCTGACCTAGTGGGACCAAAGCCATGTTGGTGACTAGAGAGGGAACACGGGCATCTGGAAGGTCAAGTATGAGGATCCGGGAAGAGAGAACTCATATAATATTCTCGGGGACAATCACTACATAGAAAACACTACTGTTATCACTGATTGGGGCAGTTGGTGATAGACCCAAGGAGAGGACAAATAGCAATGTGAAAAAAGAGCACAAATGTACGGGTAGCTTTAGTACAGTGGCTCCCAAACCTGGATGCATTTAAAATCCCCTGGGAAGCTTTTCAAAGTCCTGATGTCCTGGCACCACTGAGACAACCTGTGAGAATCTCTGGGGCTAGCACCTGGATATCGGTATGTTTAAGAAGCACGACAGGGGAGCCTGACATACAGACAGAGCTGAGTCCTCAGCTTTAGTATAACTGCCTGGGTTAAGTTAAAAAAATAAAAATGATTATTCCCACGCAATTATCTTCAAGCAGATGAAGGCAAAGGACATTTTTGTTCCACCTTCAAAGTGCTGGGATCACTGTTGACTAAAGTTGGTGAGGAAAAGTCTGCTTGTCGCAAACGGGGTAATCTCATAATGGCTAGAAATGAAAGTCAAACCCTCTTAGGCAGAAAGCAGCTGGTCATGCCTGCGTCTTAGTCTGGTCGGCCTTGGGCTCTTTTCACAACCTTTAGTAAGAAACAATCTGCCACTCAACAACACAAAAAATGTGTAAGTGTATCTGGGGTAAGTACTTTTACTGAGTGCATTTGCTTTTAATGAGCACACTGTCATGTGTGCATTTTGCTACTGGCTTCCCTGGGTGAATTTGTTCCATTCCTAATTTTTTGTTAAATGTTTTATGCTCTTTCCCTGAGAATGTTGAATCCAATATATACACAGTGAAGGACTCAGAGGGGATTCATCTCCTTGAGGTGTTTTCTTTGCGTGAATTTTTATGCCCCTTCCCCCAAATATTTTTTAACAAGTGCAATTTATCTCTTGTCCCCGATTCTCTATACATTGTTGGATTGTCTACAGTGGCTAGGAACTCGTAACTGTTTTACAGTTTAGAAAAGGAACTCGATGAAAATTTAACGAGGCATGTAAAAAGCTGGAATTAGGATACCAATTCATTTCTGGCCTTTTAGTCTGACATCATTATATGTATGTATACATACATTCACATATACGTACATATATGTTTGTTGGATAAACAAGTAGAATAATACAAAGAAAAATTCTAAACAGCCTGCAGTGATTAGCCAGAGGGGTAACTGTTGGAAGATTTTTGTTGCTTTCAGATGTTCAATTTCCTTTATTTTGATGTTGAGAATAGGTGTAAAGATAGCAATTCTAGGGGAGAGTCTGGCCCCATAAGGAAGGGCTAGAAGATTCCATACAAAAGGCAAGGAGCTCATCTCACTTGGAGTGCTCATGACTCTCCAAACATAGCCCCAAAGAGGTTGCTTATTTATTTATTTATTTTAAAGATTTTGTTTATTTATTCATGAGAGACACACAGAGAGAGGCAGAGACACAGGCGGAGGGAGAAGCAGGCTCCCTGCAGGGAGCCCGACGTGGGACTCGATCCTGGGACCCCGGGGTCACACCTTGAGCCAAAGGCAGATGCTCAACTGCCGAGCCACTCAGGTGCCCCAGGCTCCTTATTTAATCTCCAGAGTGAAACACTGTTTACATCAGCTTCTTTGGTGTGTGTGTCTGTGTGTATTTATGTGTTTATTCCTACTGGTTCATTTTGTTGCTTGGACCAAATTAGTTATTTGACAATGTTATTTTTGCTTAAATCACCTATGTTTTCTTTTTTTTTTTTTGTTATTGTTGTTGTTGTTTTTTGTTTTTTTTTTTTTGTTTTGTTTTGTTTTTTTCACATAGCTAATAAGTGCTAGAGGTGGAACTCAAGCTTTGGAATCTTTGCTCTAAACCCTACCTGCCACATGCAACAATGTGGATGAACCTTGAGGACATACATAAGTGAGATAAGCCAGCCACAAAATGGCAAATACTGTATGATTCCCCTTAGACGAAATCCCTAGGGGAATCCAATTCATAGAGAAGAGAGCAGAAGGGTAGCTGATGGAGGCTGGGGGAATTGGAGAATGGCAAGTTGTTTTTTAATGGGTACAAGAGTTTCAGTTGGGAAGTTGAAAAGTTCTAAAGGCGGATGGTGATGATGGTTACATGAAAATGTGACTGTTCTTAAAACCACAGAGCTGTATGCTTAGAAATGGCACAGACAGTAAATTTTATATTGTGCATTTTCAGCCACAATTTTTAAAATGAGGAAACAAGCCCTTGTGTGTTCCAGTTTAACAGGCCAACTTGTCTAGGGCCTTTTATTTTATTTACTACAGATAACAGATAATTTTTGTTTTAGCATGGCCGATTTTAATGTCAGTAGTCTTATTCATGAGAAAATTAAATGTATGGCCCAAACTTGAGAGAGAATTCCTGCATAGAGGCTAAAGTGGTGATTGCCATTTGATTAGAAACTATGGATATTCTTGAATCTAAAATCCCTTCATGTTTTCTTATATATGAATAGTGTTTGATAGGTTAAAAAACGCTTTTAGATAGAAATTTGTTTATTTTTTTAAATTCTTATGATCAACTTACAAGTATTAGCCACATTTTACAGATTAGAAAATTAAAGTGGAGGGCTCCTGGGTGGCTCAGTGATTGAGCGACTGCCTTCGGCCCAAGGCGTGATCCTGGAGTCCCGGGATCGAGTCCCACATCAGGCTCCCTGCATGGAGCCTGCCTCTCCCTCTGCCTGTATCTCTGCCTCTCTCTCTCTGTGTGTCTCATGAATAAATAAATAAAATGTTGAAAAGAAAAAAAAAAAAGAAAATTAAGGTGGAGAGAAAAAAAAATCCCGTAGAGGGGAATCTCTGACACCACTCTGGTAGCTCCCAATAGACAGAAGGGCTGGAGAATATGAACCAATAGGTAGGGAAGCTTCACCAGTAAGAGCATCACATCTTTAGGGAATGTGCCTCCTCACAGGAAGGCATATTCAAGATATTTGCAGGACAGAGTCAAGGAACAGGAGGACAGAAAGAACGGAGATGGGGATGGTGAGGAGCTGGATACAGGGTCAGTCCATAGTAATTTCGATATTTGATGCTTCCACTTTGCAAACCTCCACATCTGTCTTGTTAGGTGCAGCAACACCTGAGGGAGAGTTTATTAAACTTCATGTTGAAACCTTAAATTAATAACCAGGAAACCCTAGTTCCTTAAATCCTTAGTGCCTATAATTTACTTTTTATTCTTACACACACACACACACACACCCTCCAAAGCAGACAAAAAAATGCTAAGAACCCCCAAACACAGCCAATGTAAAACAAACCCTCCCTTTTGCGTTTGGATGGAATGTCTCCCATTTATGTGCGGGTCTGTGGTCTTTGTATTAGAATGGAAGTGCCCGGTGGGCGGAGACCTTGTCATTCTGGATTAACTCTGCTCGGGTTTAGTGAATCACCACAAACAGAGGAGTGCTTATTAAACATTACTTGAATGACTGATAAGACAAGTAATTGTGCCAGAAGAAATGCTAATTTTAAAATGTCTCTAAATTCCTGAACTTCACACGTGGGAAGTCCGGCGACCTGGGGTAGCTCTTGGGAATTAGTAATCCGATACAGAATCTTTCCCCTTTGAGTCACCTGTTACAATTTGGCCTCCTTTGCTGTGGCTGAAAATCATTACCAGCTGACAGCTCTCCCCAGCCTGGTGTCTGCAACCAAAGCAAAGTGTGGAAAGTTGCTGATGCTGGGCAGCCAACGACCTTGATCCATAAATTTGTCTGGATTGCTTAGATAATCCAGATCACTCTGCAGAGTTCTGGAAGTCCATTTTGATGGATATTTATTTTAGTAGGTTACAGAAATCCCTCTCTTAGCTGAGGCAAGGCCTCAAATGTTTAGTTCTGCCTTTTATGAGTGTTAGAAAAAGATGAAGTCTCTATTTTGATTGAACAGTCTTGTAGTAGCAAAAGATCTATTTGAGAACACAGGTGACTGGCTGGTGCTTAGAATGAAAATAGAGTGAATCCAGACAAAACCAGAACCTCCCAGATCATACCAAACACATGGAAGCAGATTTGGGAGACCACATTGACTTTTTTTGGCTACTCTCAAGCGATACCAACTAAAAGGTAATTTAGCTGCTAAACAAAACAAAACTTAAGTGCATATTGTGGGACTCCCACTAAAACACAGGACAAACATTTACCTAAATAGAGACGCTATGGTGTCATGGAAAAATGAATGGGCTTGGAATGAGAAGAGCTGGTTCTGCGAGCTAGCTCTACTGTATCCTAGCTGTGTGATTTGGGCAGCGTGAGCTCGGTCTTCATCCAAACATAGGGAAACAGTAGCATGTGCTTTAAAAGGGGGCTGTCTACGAAAAATTTCCAAATACCAAATGGAGACACACACACCCCTTCCCCAGGAGTGAGTTTAATTCTTTTCCCTTTGAATATGGACTGTACTTAATGACTTGTTTCCAATGAAGTGTAAGGAAAGGGAAAAATTGTAACTGTGTGGTGCAGAAAACTGGCGAATGAATATAAATGTAACCGAGTGACCAAGGTCAACATCACCAATGATAAGTAACATCAATATTATATGTCCAGTGAGTTAGGTAATGAATTGGGGACTTCACTCTGTGGCATTCTTCCCTCAAAAACCCCTAGCCTATTCATGAATAAGCATCAAACACAAATTAAGGGCCATCCCATAAACTGGCTGATCCATACTTTTCAAAAGATAATATCTTTTGAATTGCAAATTTTGAATTTGATAACATCTGCTGGATGCTGGGTGAAGGGTCTATGGGGACTCTGCGCTATCTCAGTGACTCTTCTACAAATCCAAATTTATTCCAAAATAAAAAGAAAATTTATTTTTTTATTTTTTTTAAATTTTTTATGATAGGCACACAGTGAGAGAGAGAGAGAGGCAGAGACACAGGCAGAGGGAGAAGCAGGCTCCATGCACCGGGAGCCCGACGTGGGATTCGATCCCGGGTCTCCAGGATCTCGCCCCGGGGCCAAAGGCAGGCGCTAAACCGCTGCGCCACCCAGGGATCCCATAAAAAGAAAATTTAAATAATGGTGTGGTAATTGAGGTGATGCGCGCAACAGGAATTTGTAGACACACAGGATTAGAAAAATGTGGAGAGCGTTATTATTAACAGAATAACTACATTCAAAGCTCAGTGATCCATAAAGTATTTTAATAGTCAAGTACAGGGCTGATCAATAATGTTTGGGGTTCTAGATGGTCATTACCCCCAAAGTCATGAGGATTTTCAGGAAGAATGAAGTAACTATCCATGTACTCTATTTGTAGGCAGCTCAGGTCACAATTCGTGTATTAATAACCAAATAATTGATAGAGTACATAAATATGTAAAGTTCACTTATACAAACCTGGATGAAATTAGGCAGTAAATTAGAAATTCAAAATCTATAAAGATTAAGGTAATTTTCCATTTTCTTCCGAATTGGCAGCACTAGCTAAAGCAAGATCAATATTAATTAAGAAACCCGGGGAGAAGAATAATAAATTACTGAAATTGGTTGGTTAACAGAAGTTGTTATGTAATTCAGAAGTTAGAATTACAGAATTAGACTTAAAAGGAATTTTAGAGATCATTTGCTCCAATCCTTTTATTTTTAAGGGGAAAGGAGGAACATTTAATTTGGAGATGCTGTCAAGCTTTTTCAAGGTCTTCCCACTGGCTAGCAAGGACACAGAATGTGGATTTCAATCATATCCCTCGGAGGAAGGGATTCTTTATGGGGGGCCATGAGTTTCAAGGGTCTATCAACCCCTGAAATTATATGTAAAAGTGTACCTGTGGGTGCATACTTGAATTTTTTTGAAAAAGACTCAAAGACTTATAGCAGCTTTCATCAGCTCCTTAAAGGAGCCTTAATACAAAGAGTGAGAACCACTGCTTTAGAATTCAAAAAATTACTTGTTACAACTGTTCTTAGAACATTGCTAGAATAGCTGTGATCGGGCGCATTCAGGGTGGTATGGTCGTAGACCAACATTGCTAGGATAATTTAATTGTGTCTACAGCTTGCATCATATTTTATTTAATTAATGAATTAATTTTTAAAGATTTTATTTATTTGAGAGAGAGAGAGAGCACACTGGAGCCAGGGGTGAGGGGCAAAGAGAGAGGGAGATGCAGACTTGATCCTAAGACCCTGAGATCATGGCCTAAGCCAAAGGCAGATACTTAACTGACTGAACCACCCAAGCCCTCCCAGCTTGCATCATATTTCAAATAGAAAAAAATGGTAGCTGGGGCCTGATTGGTTCCCAGAAGTTACTACATTTTTTGAAAAAAATAAGATGATGAGATTTCATCTGGATATGTGACCCTTTCCTCTGTGAACAAAGCAGGCTTCTGTTGATAAGGTAAAAGATAAATGATGTATTGAGCTCCTACGATGTGCTGATCCCTGACTATGTTGATCTAATTTTAATACTAACATCCCATTTTACAAATGAGGAAAGTAAGGCACAGAGAGGTTTGGTAACTTGTCTACAAGTCACTAAGCTAGTAGCTGGTGAAACCATATTTTCTGAAGCCAAATGCTAGGGCTGGTACTTTAAACACCACATTGTGTTTCTTGGTCTCTGATGTATTAGGTATTTATATGGTCCATTGGATAAGCAAGCTTATCATTGGACTTCGTAGGGATTCTTATTTTGTAACCGTAGAGGCAACAGAATATGGGGCAGGAGGAATGGTCTTGGCAGGTAAGATTATACAAATGGGAGTAGTTCTGTTTCTACCTCCTTCTAGCTCACCTTGGATAAGCAACGTAACCACCCTAAGCCTTGGTTCTCTTATCTATAAAATGAGGATAATAATGGTATTTACCTCATAGAGTTGTCCGGATGATGATATGAGATAATGCCTGTAAAACACTTAACATTGTTTTTGCCAAATAGTCTATGCTCTTTAAATGTTAGCAATTATTAGTATAACCGGATATGTTCATACTCATTCACTTCAGAAATATGTTTTTCAACAAACCAGGAAAAGAGGAGCAAAAAGGTTGCCATGTATAGTTAAACCTTAATGTGGTTTCAATGAATTCCCTAAGGTTTCAATTAATACTGATATCAACTTTATAAATTTCTAAAATAGCCAGCTGGAAAATTATCATGGTTGCACAACTCTGTGGATATTCTAAAATCTACTGAATAGTACACTTTAAAAGGGTGATGTGTATGGTATGTGAATTATATCTATCTATATATTAAATATTATATATTATATATATTAAATATTTTATTTATTTATTTGAGAGAGGGGGGGGAGCACAAGAGAGAGAACAGAGGGAGAGGCTGAGGCAGGGAGCCTGACATGGGGCTCCATCCTAGGACCGGAGACCATGACCTGAGCAGAAGGCTTATGCTTCATCGACTGAGCCACCCAGGCACCCCAAAGCTGATATATTTTTTAAGTTACCATGGCTGGTGCCAGACACACAGAAAACCCACTAAATCTAAGCAAACACTTAATGAAGAATAGACATTTAAATTTTAGAATCAAATGATGTCAAATGCCAGATGTCAAATGCTGCTCCTTGTTTGACCCTTTGGTTTTTCTAGAGGTTGTACAACCTCTTTTCAGTGTATTAATATACTTCATTGCACTCATCCAGTGGCCTGAAATATGATCACAAAAATAGCATGTAGCATATGATCACAGAGTACCTGAAATAAAGGGAGTCTGTGTCTCCATGGGCCCAAATAGGTAGGAGATTTCAATGTGTTACATTTAGATGAATGACATGTGGGGCACATTTTATATATAAACATCACAAGTTATGGTACTTCTGTTGATATGCATTCGTATTCTAACATGGTATCCAGTGAACTCATCTATAAATTGCATGGAAATTCTGATTTATAAAACACTGCTCCTCAGGGCTTCCCTCCATTCATTTTTCCTTTTTGCTTTCTGGTTACTATAACAGTTTGCAAAGGATCAAAGAAGCATTCATACAGCGTATCAATGCATGTCAGTGGCTTGAATTTGTAGATGTACAGAATAATGGCATCTTGTTAAAAAAAAAAAAAGGTGTGTCCTCAGGAAAGGTGTTGAAAAGACATTGAAATCCACTCCATCAGTCTTTTTATGGCTCCAATTGTATTTTGAACAGACAAAATGCCCTACAACTTTAGAGTCTTGATAGCTGTTTTGATGCCCGGAGATTCCAACTTCACAAATCAAAGAATACAAAGAGGCCATTACATGACCTATGCAAATCCGCCCTCACACATTTACTCCTGATGCTCTCCTTTGAGGTGACGCGATGTGCCCAAGTTGAAAGTCTGAAAGCTGGAGGGGTGCGGGCTTTCTGGCTGGGATCTGCCATTGAATCAAATGCAAAATTTTTTATCTGGATCAGCTGTCATAGTCTCCTCATTTGTAAGATATGAGCAAGAAGTGCATCTTCAGGAGACAATGGAGCTTCACAATTTAGGATAAGATAAACTGTATTGTCCTAGACAGCCCCATTCTTAAAATCTAAAGGCATTAGACAGTGTGACCAAGAAAAGCGTCAGCTATCTATTGTGTCATATCAAAGTAATGCAAATAACAACATTATTTGCAGTAATGCAAATAATAACAAGAAGTATTTTAAAAACGGTATCTATTATGGAACCATTGACTTTAGGTAAACTTGAACCAAAAAAAGGAATTTGTGATATTTTTTCTTTTCATTTAAATTTGCTTTTAAGATCCTCTTAGTCCAGGGGAAAATTTAAGGTCTTGTTCAAAGTTCTCTGCATTCTCTGAACTTTCCTTTGCAGACAGAAAGCTCTGTGTGAAGCCCAAGTCTTCGCAGCAGCGAGTCAGAGCCCGGAGGAATCAGGCCTGTGGGCAGAAAGTCCTGTGGAGAGAGAGGTAGGGGGCTGCTCCTGGGGGGAAATTGCTGCCTCTTTTCCAATTAGTCAGAAGCTTCGTGGAGGAAATAAGACTTCAGAAGCTGTTTGAATGATGGAAACAAGAGAACTAGGACTAAGTGGGGCCTGTGACCATGCCAGGTGCTAAGTCCAGCTTGAGAGAAGACAGGAAAGGGATGGAGATATGATTAAATGCTTTAAGGTAATAAGAAACACAAAGAATGTGCACAGGGTTAGGGAGTGTGGGATGTAAGTGAAACCACATGACCCGTGCTGCTTGTCACCCACACAAGACTCGTCTCTACCCTCAAATCCAGTTTTTGGGTAAACCGCCCCGTTTGTACACAAGTACTTAGCAGGTGCCCCCCACCTCCCCGTACTGAAATCACTCCAATGGCTCACTTTGAAAGCTGCCTGTTCAGTGGTAGGGTTTTTTCCTTTCATTCTTCATTCAGCAACTTAATGAAAAATTCACATTGATTGAGAAGCAGTTACTGTACTAGAGGTATGAGAAAAATTGGGGCAACGTCCTCTCTCTTTAACTCTGTGCGATATACTGATACCAAAGCCAGCAGTGGGCTCCATGCACAGAGGTGCACCCCAGGGCAATAAGAAGACCCAGAAGAGACTACCCAGAGGAGGTAGGAGGTTGCCACTCAGAGATCCTTGAGGGATAAGTGGCAATTAGCTACAAAGTAAAGAAACAGCAAAGAAGAGATCAATATAATAGGACTGAGAATTAAGAAAAAAATCACACATGACATACATGGCAGTCAATATAAAAGACAATGGTGAACCTAAAACATTGCAGTTTTGAGGCTGGAAAGGTGGAACTCCAGTGACATTCCATATAAATTTGTTGGAGCTGAGCACAGGGCTGGGGTAGTGAATGAAGATGAAAAGCATTGTCTTGGATGTTGCAATTTTTGATCACTAGTAAGCTAGAGGGCTAATCGCTATGTCTCAGATATTGTTAAAGTAATAGTTAATGGTTATTATTGTCTTACAGCATTTGAATCTAGCTTAAAAGAGAAGAGTGCTTGGAGCTAAATATGAAAGCTCATCACAACCACATGAGATGAAAACAGAAATTTCTATGACTATTGATAGCCGTGGATGACAGAGATGATATTTATTACCATAGACAGCTAAATTTCTATGTATATCAGAGAGAGAGAGAGAGAAAAAAAAAAAAAAAAAAGGAAACTTTTGAGAAGCAAACGTACTGACAGGAAATGCCGAGGTGAAAAAACACGTTGATCCGGAGAGGTGACCTTCATCTTTCACTCTAGCGATTAAACAATAAGCATCCTCTTTTGGGCCAGGTTTGTGAGTGGCCCCTCTCCATTTTTAATTTCCACTGGTGTGTCATTGTTAATAAGAATCTACTCATATTTCTCAAGGGTATATAGTTCATTGCTTTGGGAGCATTAAGTTATGGAGATTTCCCATAATCAGAAATCTCAACAGCTCTTTTTAAAAATCTTTTACTTTCCTCTAAATGTGGAAACGAGTTTAGAAATATCAGCCATTGATAATTCAGAAAACTTTAAAGTGAAAGAAAATGTCCAAGTGGAAAAAGATTAATTAGCCTAGACTTTTATGATATTACAGACCATCAGTACTGAGTAGTCAACATTACATGGCAGGAAAAAAAAATCGGAACTTCTCACGTTAGACTTCCCTGTGATCCATCTGTAGAACTTCTGGAACTCCTAAATGTGTCTAACCCTGGGGTCAGAGACCATGTTCTGATTGTCTCTCTAATGCCTGTGAATACTCCCCGATAAAGGAGATCCTCAGCACTCTTGAGGAAATATTTTTAGAGAAATCCATGAAAAGTGTATGATATCAAAAAGTGGATATCAGTATCCAATCAATACTGATTGGAGAAAAACTCTTGGAAAGAGTCACATAAGAATACAAGCATTTATTTATTTCTATTTTCTGTTGGCTAAAGGTACATGGCTATGTGATGACACATTCAAACAGGACGATACTTATGGAAGCTTCTGGCTGTCTAAATTGTCACTTTTTTTTTTTTTTTAACAAGCTTACTACCCTTCAAGTCCCAAAGATCTCTTACAAATTCTTTTTTATTCCTTGAGCAAAAATATTACCAACTGAGTATCTTTGATTTCAGCTAGATACTGATCTAGCAGATTAAATAATTCATACTAACCTATGAATGACTAATAGGAAATATTCACCAATGGATATTTGCCCCTTAAAATGTGAGTTTATTAACCAGATCAAATCTCTAACAGGTAGAATTGTTGAAGTTTTGTTGTTGTTGTTTGTTTGTTTTCATTGTCAGTGAGGTTGCTTCAGGTGCTTCTGATGCTATGTGTTCTCTTAGGCTATTATCTCTAAACCTATGTATTTTCCCTCTTTAATTAGTCTATCAGGGAATAAAATTCTTATAGTAAACATTGTTTAGCAACAAGAATTGCATATATGATTTTATTTCCCTTTTGTCAACAATATAATAATGTAAAGATTTTTTTAAGAGAGAAAAATATCGCTATCTCACCATTTAACCTTGACTATTCTTTTTTTTCCACGCTTCTACTTTGACTATTTTTAATTATTGACTTTTCTTCCATTCTTGGTTTATTACCAAAGACATATTTTGACACAGTAGCAACCATAATATAGTGTGAACTATGCTTGAGAATTCAATGAGGTAATGCTTACAAAATGCAAACAGTATTAATAAACATAATAGCTGGTGTGTGTTGAATGGTAGGCACTGGCTAAATTCTTTATCTGCATTTTAAAATTTCATCCTCACAATGGCCCAGAGAAGCCAATAGAATCATTGTTCTCATTTTTCGTTGAGGGAACTGGTGGAGGGAGGTTAAGTGACTTGCCCAAGGTTACCAAACTGGTAAGATGTGAAATCAGGCAGCTTGCAATCAGATCATCCTAGTGCTTATTATTGTCATTTAAAAGCCATACCTGATTTTCCACGACAGTGTGGGCACTGGGCATAGCCATTAAATGTTTCAAAGTTATTAAATGGAAAGGTAGCTGTTTGTGTCTTCATTTGCAATTATTACTGACAAAGTTAACTTTTTTCCTTGTCCATTTGTGAATCCTCTTTCTTGTGTAAACTAGAGTTTTATAAGACAGTTTAAGCAATGAATAAGATCTCTGGGAAGATTGTTATGGTTTGATGCAAAGTCACCATATGGGTCAGGACAGTTGGTGTGACATTGTTTCCTCTTCATGGTTTCATTCCATGAAAGATTCCACCTAGGAGAATTCCAGTCATAGGGTTGACACGTTCACAGTGGTTTACATAGCTGTACACTTAGCATGGAGAGAGAGAGAGAGAGAGAGAGAGAGAGAAAATATGCGATTTAATTACAATTGCTGCAATGAATTCCGAGTTGATCTTGCTTCTCCCACATGAGTTGACCACAATTTTAAGCTTGGCATCGTCTGAAAGCTTGAGGAATGTATTTCCAGTAATTGCCAGGCCACTTCATTGTTCCTCTGTATACATAAACACTAGGCTGTGATCAGAGTGGTCATGCTTGAACTGTTATCTGAAATTCACTTTTGCTATAAGGACTGACTAATCTGGTTCCTACTGACAGCAGTTCCCATTTACTGTATTAGCTCTCTCTCACTGCGTGCCACGCAGCTCCAGTTAGGAAGGGCAAAGCAAAAACTGTTAAAAGTAGTAGACGTGTTAGTCATCACATATCATATTGCTCAAACATCCGATGTCGTTGCAATCAGTGTCCCTTTTTTTCTCCCCACCTGGCAAGTAAAAAAAAAAAAAAAAAGAAAAGAAACAAAGAAAGAAGTTAAACAATATCCACCTATTGGAGACACAATACCACTCTGCGCTGAACAGGTTAAACGAGGCGGCTGCAAATTAATGATTCAATGGGAAATAGTGCATGCTACAGAACTCTTGCAACAGCTACCCTGGCTCCCCCATGCTTCATCATGGCTTGGCCTTTCTACCCTTCACCCCTGCCCTGTCATTATCTGCAGATGTTATCTGCCCAGCATATGTTGTAACCTATGAGATTCTGAGAGTTGTTCCCACCCTGCTGCACTCACCCTCCTCCAACCCCTCCGTGCTGGGGCTGCAGTTCTTCCAGAGGGGGCACTGAGACTAGGAGAGATGGACCAAAATGCAAAAGGGACCAAGAAAGTATGTCTCTCACAGGAACGTGAACGACAGACTATAATTTATCGCTAGAACTATTTGATGAGAGCTGTTTCAACACAGTTGAAAAAGTAAATATTTATCTTCTGAGTCTTAAGGAATTTGATTCTATGCAATGGACTGCAAGATATTTTTCTTCCTATATCAAACACACTCGAGTTTTATGAAATGAGACATCTCTGTGATAGGTGGGACCTGCAGAGGAGTGATTTCCCAGTCTCTCAGTGGCTACCACAATCACACTATTATTGCAGTTAGGAATTTTTCTTAATCACTGTTTTTGTGGAAGAATTAAGTCTCATAGGTGATACAATTAAGTCACGCGGTTTCACACTTAACTATTTTATGATATGACAGTACAGTAAATACAAACATGTTCGCTACGTAATATGAATCAATGGTGTAAAGCAAAGACACTAGCTGACAGCAAATAAAAAGCAGTGATTTTACCCCGAACCGAAAGGTAAAAGTTGGGATGCATCATTTGCACAAATGAAACTTGGCACCGGAAGAATAAGATCAAGTTGGATGGCTATGAAAGAAAGGAGAGAAAAATCAATTTGTGTGTCTGCAAAAAAATATGAATGTACCTTTGGGAAGAAAACACTTTAACACAGTATTTTAGGGAGAGTACTAATTTAAAAGCAATTTAATTTGCCTTCATGCTTTACTTCTTCATCTAGTTAATTTTGATTGTTTTATGCCTTCCCAAATATAGACAAAATAAACCAAGAAAAAACATTAAAAAAATAAAATAAAATTCTATATCAAGGCATACTTTTTAAAATCAATGTAAAATGGCCTTTCCATGCCTGACTTGATCTTCTCTGTTTAAGGTCACTTCTGTCCATAGAGGGAAAAACATTGTTTAATTCTCAGGGAGGAAGATGGCTCTACCATTACATATCAGCGATGATGGGTTTTACAAACCATTTGCCACCTCTCACCTTCTCATTTTCACTGCATCGTGTTCATGGGACAGTTGGGACTCAGGCAGCTTCAGACTGCAGAAGCAATCCACCAGGGTCGCCGTAGAGACTATAATTTGTTCAAAGACAATCTCAATTAAATTAATCTAAAATGCCATTTTAGCGTTTTCGATTTATTCCAGCCAGCAGCGAGAGTTTTGCTAAAGGCCCATAAGATACAGAGAATTGTTAAATAATATTCCCTTTGATAAAACCAAATCGTCCTGAGAAATCTTTGGAAATATTTCTACCATATGTCTCTTCGATAAGATCACAAGTGTTAAGTAATGTGGTAACTTTTAGCAGGTTAACAATCACAGCTTAAATTTCATAAGACCTCTGGGTAACTGTCATGACCCAGAATCAAAGTCTTTGGTATTTGCTTTCACATACTTTTACACAATAAGCTCCATTAGCAATCTTCTCAGATAATTCTCAAGTAGTTTCATATTTGCAAGTGGTGATCAATTTTGTAAAAACATACATTAGCCATTAAATTGGTATTTCCCTTTGGGAAGTATTTTCATAACATTTACATTTTCTCAAATAAAAGACCTCAGCTCTTTTATCATAATATTTTGGTGGGTCATTTATTGTGAAACAAGAAAAAAAAATGAATGCTGGGATTTGGGCTTAATATATATATATATATCTTACTGGGACCATTCTGGTTGCTAGAAATAGGGTTCTCATATGATATTACTGGGCAAGTGTCATTCTTAAGTATTTATTATTTTATGTTTATACTTTGTCCCAGTTTATTATTTCTGAATCTAGTTTCTTCCTTATTTTCCCAGCTCTATCTCTAACTGGTTATATGGTCTTGGATATTTAGCTTAATCTCTGGGGGGGCCTGAGACCTGTCAGCTACAGGATGAGGTAGGAATTGACCACGTGGTTGCTAGATCTTTCCTAGTCTGGAGAGTCTTTGACACTGTGGTCTGTATCTTATAATAGTCCATTTATTCCTAGGCACAGTCAAGGGACACTTCAAAAGGAAACAGTACAAGTGTCGCCACCTATAGGCAGAAAATATACTACAATAATGAAAGTGGCTATATCCAGGTAAAGAACACCATAAAAATAGTTCATTTTAACCCCTACGAATCCAAACCCCACCCACAACTATATTCCTGAAAGTTTCTCTCTTTTTCTTCTCTTTCTCATATTACTGTAGGTTCCGATCTATATTATACCTGCACAGTTAGCTTTATTTTCCTTCTGCATGTTGTAAAAACTTGACCAATTGATCTAGATTTTGAGATTTTACAATGTATGAATAATTTCATGACCCCAATACTATTAAAGGCTTCTATTAGCTACATGGCTTCACTCTTAATGTTGAACCAAATTTCAGATTAGGTACCCAGAGGGGGTAAAAAAAAAAAAAAAGAATGAATACAAACCACCTGGAGGAAAGTTTGAGTCATTTTCTAATTGAAGATGTTGTTGCAGCTTTATGCATTCAATTTTTAATGAAAATGAAACAAAACCATTTTAGTATTGCTAGCATTAAGATACAGTAGATAAATTGAAGCTCAGCTTCAACTTATTTCCCCGGTACGGCTAAGGGGAAATCTTCCCTCAAAGAAAAATGAACAATTAGAAGAAGGAGGAAAAAAAAAAAAAAAAAAAAACCTTGATAAATTAAGAAACCATCTACCAGTTATACTGACACTCCATATGCAGAGGAAACAATTTCCATGCATGTTATAAAAAATGTGTTAAATCAACTAACATTGATACAACTTCAAGCAATTAGGAGAACGCTAATAATGATATGAGTCTTCAGCTGTAAATAATTATGCTGCCCCAAGGCTATGCTTTAATTCTGGCTTGCTGTATCTATAAACAATAATCAAACTGCAAAGCAAGTTGTGTTGTTTTTGTTCACAGTTTGTGAAATGATTTTTATACCCTACAGTGATGCTGATGGCTATTTTGACCTTCAAGAACTCCGGCCTGTGAGGCTAAGAGCTAATGTGTACTTTCATCGATCTGAGTTGGAGACACACAGCGGGTTATAGTGCCTGTTTTCCGTGAGTACAAAAGCTGCTATCGTCAATCAGTGTGTGTTGTGAAAAGGGGGCTTGCTGCTGTGACTCAATAAATGGGGACATTAGGAGGAAATGTTCTAATTGCTGCTACCCACATCTTGTTAATGAGTAATGTACAGTTAGACACCATGCAATTGCAGCTAAACTGTTTATACAATTTATTCTTATGTTGCAACTAACATTTAACATAATGAAGTATCATAATTGCAACCATTAAAGTCAAGATTAAGATTTGTTTAATTAGAATTAAGAAAATGTAAAATAGAAAACTACTCTCCAATGTTGGGTATACAGGATGGATTCAGTGGTACGCAGGGGGAAGAACGCGTAGGGCGCTGGTAGCAGACACTATACATAAAATTGTTCACTGGAGGTCTCTTCCTCGGATTTTTTTGGTTAATGCTCTAGTCAAAAGTATAGAGAAAACTAAATATAAAGGGCATTAACTTGGCCACGTATAAATATAGAGTGTTATTATTCAGATCGTTAGAGTTGTAGCTTTTAAATTTCAGAATTTACATTACCCCTAGGCTAAACAAATAATATCTTAAAACACACAACTCACATTACCATCAATGCAAGTTATCAAATGAATTAGGGAGGAAATAAGCCCCTGACTTTGTATAGGAAATGTCATAACTTTGTAAAGCCAAATGGACATTAAACCTCTATTTTAATTATCTACATGTCCAAACACAGGCGCTTATATAATATGATATTTTTACATAAGCGCAGGGACGAAACATGGTTAATGGAATGCTTTGAGGAAATATGGCTTGTCCAAATTCATTAAGTGAAACCGTTTCATTTAGGTCATGTCGTGTTTTTTTCTTCCCCTTCCTATTTTGTTAAATGCTTAGAGTTCCAAGGTGCTACCAGAGACCGAGTTATCTTGGATTTTCTCTTTCTGAGAACTTTCATAACACTCTCTTTCTAAACAACCCCAAAAACTCCAGCTCCCCTACTCCCTCCATCTACATTTGGTTTTCAAGTTTCTTTACTTTGGACAAGAAGTTCTCCTTTTGTCCCTATAGAATCTATCAATACCAGACTGTGCTGTAAATGGAGCCCAGGGGAAAGAGTACTAGGTTTGGGGAGAGATATGGGTTCTGAACATCCAGGTCTACCTTAAGCTGGCCATCTGAAATCTTGTGCCTTTTTCTTTCCCTAGACAGATGAGGTTAACTCTCTCTGTCCTATCCTGAAACCGAGGGCAGCCTGAAACTTTTCATGTGTTGAAAAAAAATATACAGCTTGTGGTTCGCTGCATGATGGTTGACCCAAGATTTAATTGATCACATTGATTAATTTCCTTGAATGGTGGATAAAAAGCAGGGCAATATTTTGTTAATCCCCAAAGAAACATTTTTATTTTCTTCTTTTTTTCTTTAAAGATTTTTATTTACTTATTTGAGAAAGAGACACACAGAGAGAGAGAGAATCTGAAGCATACTTGGCAATGAGTACAGAGCCCAGTGCAGGGCTGGACTCTGGGCCAGATGCAGGGGCTTGACAGGGGTTCAATCCCTTAACCCTTAGATCATGACCTGAGCCAAAACCAAGAATGAGAGGCTCAATCAACTGAGCCACCGGGCACCCCTTCTTTTCTTGTATCTAATATGCATCACATTGAAGAAGGTCTCAGTATGAATCAAATTACCAATTCCATAAAATAATATCAAGTCTTTGTTTAAAAACTTTAAACCAAATTTAAACAAACACTGCAAATTATCTCAAAAACAGAGATCATGGATCCCTTCTCATTTATTCTTAAAACAAAGCTCTAAAATACTATATGTGTACAAAGTAAGTGATAACCTGATTTTTGTAGCAATATATCTGAAGATAATGGTGTTCGAAAATTCCAACTGATTGGTTTGCAGTTACAGTGTGGTATGCAATTGTTGATATCAGATTTCTTGGCTTACTGTGGAATTTATTTTTATAATCTTTCCCTTCCCCTCCACTATAAATTTAAAATGACAGCTTATAGTTTTTGTATGTACTTAAAATATTGTATAAAATTTGAGTTTATCAACTTGTAGAAATGTTTAAGAACTTCAGCTTACAAATGCAATTAAATTCATTTAATCCATTTATTTAATCATTCAACAGCTATTTATCGAGAATCCTGATGTGTATCAGTCACTGTGCAGGACCGTGGGTATAAAGAATGCATGAAGAGAAACAGGTGGACTTTCTGAGAGACTTCCAGAAGGATTGGGTCAATTGGTGACGTTAGAAATGATCGTTGACCAGTAATGTGTAAAGAGCTAGTGTCTTTCATCAGGGTTTAAAACATACGTGTTCTATGCGATTGTGGAAAAATCAGCAGTGTTCAGTGGGTTGATTTCAAATGTTCGTTGGCTCCTGCTGTCATATAGGTAATTTAAAAACAGTTGACAATTATTTTTAACCTGATGATAAAGAGACAAGTGTGGTTGTTTGAAATAGGAATAGTCTAAACTTTCACCAGATCTGCACTAAATGATTAGGTGAGTGAAGGAATTTGGGTTAGCCTAATTCTCTTATTCTTTAAAGCAAGAACTTGCCCTCCTTTCCCTCCTTCCCACCTTGACTCCCCTGTGTCCATGCTAACATGGCAGCCGCAGGCCACTTCTGTGTGTCAGACACTTAATGTGACTAGCGTGACTGAGCAACTAAATTTTATTTAATTTTAATTCATCTAAATTTAATTTTAAAAAATGAAGCATTATACGATATTTTCTGCTAAACACAACTCTACCGTTTGGTAGGACTCCCTTTCTCTTCACTTGTTGAAATGCGTGGGCTGTCACTGTTGCTCTGTCATGAGCATTTGGGGCACATGTGTTGTTTCTAGTATAACTCAGAACCACATATTGATCTGCTTGATGTCAATGGATTGATTCAGTTCTATTTTTTTTCTACTTGCCTGAGCAATGTAGTATGTATTTTATTTGACTATTTTATGAAGATGACGTGAATTACAGTGACAATGATGTAAATCATAACTGGTAATCGCATGGATGTACTTATTATGTAATTATCTTATAACAAAACATATTATCATTTAAAATTAAGCGTGGGCATATTTTGAAATTCAAAGCAAGATCATGCCACGGATGCAGAATTGAGGGGAGATGTAAAGGACTGGAATGGCAAATGAAAAAAGATCAGAAGAAGGTATCACAAATTTCGCAAAGAACGGCGAATGCAATTTGCTGCAGCAGAGCAAATTGGAGAAGCTGGTTTGTTTGCTGTGCAAACAAATTTTTAAGATGATGAAGTTGGCAATGTAAAGAGACATTTTCTGAAATACATGGGGAACTGCTCGGTTTCTTCTCAAGAGTCAAAAGGAATCGATGAAATTAGGTGCCTGAAAGCAAAGTTAAATGTTCAGAAAACTACTTTTAAGTGATTTCTAACACTATGTGAGCTTGTAAAATTGGCAAGCTATAAAACAGCTTGGATTCCCACACACGCAGACAAATATCTAAAGTTTTAGTTGGAGAGATGATAAAAGAATTATTTTATTTATTTTAAAATTTTTAAAAGATTATTTATTTACTTATGTATTTATTTATTTATTTGACAGAGAGAATTCAAATGGGGGAGTGGCAGGCAGAGGGATAAGCAGGCTTCCCAAGGAGCAGGAAGCCTGACGTGGGTCTCCATCCCAGGATTCTGGGATCATGACCTGAGCCAAAGGCAGATGCCTAACCAACCGAGCCACCCAATTGCCCCAATAACTATTTTAGTTATGAAAATTTTGTTAGAAAATTATGAGGATAAGACTAAACAATATTTTTATACAAACTAAAAGATCTTCAGGTAAGCTACCAAATAATTGCCTGTAGAGTACAAGACCTTATAACAATATCAGAGATCAATTTATTCAAAATTAAGAAAAAAGAACTGCAAGCACTATTTAGAAGCTTTAGGTGAGGTGTGAGACACTGCCCTTTCAATACTTTGGGTATATTTTGTCTCAAAGACTTCCAAATTTATGAAGAAATGTCAATTCACGGCTTAAAGAAAATTGAGCTGATGGTGTGGATGGTTTTGAATCCTACATCGGTCAAAGAATTTCATCCAGATATAAAAAGTTTGATTTTCATAATGAGGGATAGTGCTCCAGCTATATTAGAAACTGATGTTTCCCTTATTTCTGTGTTTCATTGTATGGTACATAGAAAATAGCTGTGCAGGAGTTTCCAAAACAGATTCTGTGAAAAATGGTAGGGACATAGTTATTAAAATCATTCCATATAGATGTGCAAATGTTATGGATTATCACCAGTTTGTAGAACTGTTGAAAGAAATGGAAAATGGTCAACTAATATTCGATAAAGGAGGAAAGACTATCCATTGGAAGAAAGACAGTCTCTTCAATAAATGGTGCTGGGAAAATTGGACATCCACATGCAGAAGAATGAAACTAGACCACTCTCTTTCACCATACACAAAGATAAACTCAAAATGGATGAAAGATCTAAATGTGAGACAAGATTCCATCAAAATCCTAGAGAAGAACACAGGCAACACCCTTTTTGAACTCGGCCATAGTAACTTCTTGCAAGATACATCCACGAAGGCAAAAGAAACAAAAGCAAAAATGAACTATTGGGACTTCATCAAGATAAGAAGCTTTTGCACAGCAAAGGATACAGTCAACAAAACTAAAAGACAACCTACAGAATGGGAGAAGATATTTGCAAATGACATATCAGATAAAGGGCTAGTTTCCAAGATCTATAAAGAACTTATTAAACTCAACACCAAAGAAACAAACAATCCAATCATGAAATGGGCAAAAGACATGAACAGAAATCTCACAGAGGAAGACATAGACATGGCCAACATGCATATGAGAAAGTGCTCTGCATCACTGGCCATCAGGGAAATACAAATCAAAACCACAATGAGATACCACCTCACACCAGTGAGAATGGGGAAAATTAACAAGGCAGGAAACAACAAATGTTGGAGAGGATGTGGAGAAAAGGGAACCCTCATACACTGTTGGTGGGAATGTGAACTGGTGCAGCCACTCTGGAAAACTGTGTGGAGGTTCCTCAAACAGTTAAAAATAGACCTGCCCTATGACCCAGCAATTGCACTGTTGGTGATTTACCCCAAAGATACAAATGCAATGAAACGCCGGGACACCTGCACCCCAATGTTTATAGCAGCCATCGCCAGGATAGCCAAACTGTGGAAGGAGCCTCGGTGTCCAACGAAAGATGAATGGATAAAGAAGATGTGGTTTATGTATACAATGGAATATTACTCAGCTATTAGAAATGACAAATACCCACCATTTGCTTCAACGTGGATGGAACTGGAGGGTATTATGCTGAGTGAAGTAAGTCAGTCGGAGAAGGACAAACATTATATGTTCTCATTCATTTGGGGAATATAAATAATAGTGAAAGGGAATATAAGAGAAGGGAGAAGAAATGTGTGGGAAATATCAGAAAGGGAGACAGAACGTAAAGACTGCTAACTCTGGGAAACGAACTAGGGGTGGTAGAAGGGGAGGAGGGCAGGGGGTGGGAGTGAATGGGTGACGGGCACTGGGGATTATTCAGTATGTTAGTAAATTGAACACCAATAAAAAATAAATTAAAAAAAAAAAGAAAGAAATGGAAGATGATGCATTTAATGATTTTTTCGTCCTTGCCAGTACTCACTGGCGGCACCATGGAAGACTTTTTTTTTTTTTATTTTTAAAGTTTTATTTAATTCCTGCTTGTTAACACAGTATAAAATTAGTTTCAGTTGTACAACATAGTGATTCATCCCTTGGATACAATGCCTGGTACTCACCACAGGTGCCCTCCTTCATCCTCATCTCCTGTTTTCCCCCTCCCCCCTCACCTTCCTCAGGTTTTTATTAGTTTATTCTCTATAGTTAAGACATAGAAGACTATTACAAAGGTTTTCTACACTGTTAGCTCCATATCAAGAATACTCAGTGTATTCAATACTCAACAAAATTAGTAAAAATAGCAACGTGATGTTTTCTCACCAAAAATACACAGCATGTAAATGAGCCAAATTTGCCCTTCCAAAGAAAGGAAAGTTTCTTTGTGACTTCGGTGGGCAGGTATGAGAATTTATGTTGAAGTCAGTAAAAATGCCTTCATGATCAATAATAATGACTTTATACATTTCTTCTACCAAGAGTCAATATGCAGACTATCGTAATTTTAATCAACAGCATTATTGGCAGCATAGGCTGAAGAAACTACAAAAAATTGAGAGATGCTTTGTTGATATTGACAAACAAAGTTGCTTTTCAGTTTATATCTTTTCTAATTCAATGTTAATAATTCTGAATTGACACAAGAGCTTGTGATTTACTTAACTTGGGAAATTAATTAATTAATGTGCTTTTGATTACATAAACCATTCCAAAAAAGCTGAACTAGACCACTTTTGTTAATGTAAACTCAGGTACTACAGGAAAATGAGTTTTTGTGGTAGTTGATTCCTTATTGGAAAACTTTTTTGTATGTTTGGAACAATGTGGCTATATGAATCTATCTTTTCAACTGTAAATTTTATGAAATATAAATAGAGTTCAAATATTATCTTTGAAAAGTAAGATGTGATAGACATGTAAACCACATATCTGATTTTGAAGATTTTGTTTAAAATAAGAATGTTAAATAGCTTGCTATTTTTAAAATGTTTATTGCATGCTAAAATGGTAATGTTGGAAATATTGAGTAAATGGAATGTGTTATTAAAATTATTTGACCTATTTCCTTATACTTTTATTTGATGTGGCCACTAGAAAATTTAAAATTGCATTTGTGGTTTACAACTTGTTTCTATTAGACAGTACTGATCTAAGTAAATCCTACTGTTCTTCATTTGTCTTTACTTATATTGATATCTAGGATTGGTTTAATGAAAAATTATCCCTCCTTTTTCAATGTAGACTTCCCAGGGGTCTTTCATGAGTTATTCGGGCTGCAAAAATTACCTAATCCACTCATAATCAGCTTAACCCAACTGTCAACAAAATTACTAATACCCATGACAGGTGTTCTTGCTCTTCTTTATTTTGTTATGCTATATTGGTGCTTTAATTTAATTTATTTTATTTTTAAGATTTATTTACTTAGAGCACACACATGTAAGTGAGAATCTACAAGCAGACTCCCCACTGAGTAGAGGTCCCGACAAGAGGCTTGATTTCATGGCCCGGGAGATTGTGACCTGAGCTGAAACCATGAGTAGGATGTTTAACTGACTGAGCCAGCCAGGTGCCCCTATATTGGTGTTTTAGATAGAATATGAAATTTGTAATTTTTTTTTAATATTATGGTCATATTTGAACATCGAAATGAAGTAGATGCTAAAGGATCACTGGCAAGTTTGGTCTTTGATGAATATATCTAGACCTGATTCAGTACTTGGCTATATTATTTAAACTCTATTCCCCTCTACCTACTTGAGTGTATGAATGCTAGTATATGAAAATTACCATAATTTCTTCTCTATCATGGTAAATAGGTCATTTGCGATTGGGAGAAGATTCATCTTGACCATCTACCATTTCTAGATTTACTGTATAATTCTCAACTATTCAACTTTCCATGCGTCCTCTGCACAGTGTTAGCTGAGAATGGATGGCAGGGCCTGCTTCTAGGTCTCTGAGCCAGAGTCTGCAGGACAGCTTGTAGATCATTGATAGAGATTATTGCAGTGGAATTTGGGAAGATCTTGGAAATGATAGATCTTTGGTTGGTTTTTCTTTGAATTCAGTCCTTTTGTTATAGGTAGAGTTACAGAACTGATTCTAGTTAGACAACCTTTACCGCCTTTGCCAGAGTTAGGATGAACCGCACGAATAGATGGCATTCCTTGAATACATTTCTTCTTAAGGTTTTATGTCCTCTTGCCAGCTGATCAGTGAAACTACAGAGAGAAAACTAGGGTTAGCCATCGTCGTCTTCCTCCTCTTCTTCCTCCTCCTCTTTTTCTTCTTTTTTTTTTTGTGGAGGGAATTAACGACTGGCTATACATTTCTAGTACAAGAAATGATAGTGAGGGACACCCAGGTGGCTCAGCAGTTGGGCACCTGCCTTTGGCTCAGGTCGTGATCCTGGGATCGAGGATCGAGTCCCGCATCAGACTCCCTGTGGGGAGCCTGCTTCTCCCTCTGCCTATGTCTCTGTCTCTTTCTCTGTCTCTCATGAATAAATAAATAAATCTTAAAAAAAAATGATAGTGAGATCAGAGCACCAGACTGTTGATAATAATGTGAACAGGATCAGCAGAGGAAAGAAATGAAACTTAACCGAATGTAGAGTGTACCTACTGTACAGCAAATTGGGTCTTTTGTCAAAGGAGCTGCATTAGCTTATTTTTAATTTTAATTTTTTTAGAGAGGGGGAGAGAGAGAGAATCTTAAGCTGGCTCCATACCCAGCTTGGAACCTGATGTGGGGCTGGATCTCATGACTCTCAGATCAGGATATGAGCCAAAATCAAGAGTCAGATGCTTAACTGACTGAGCCACCCAGGTGCCTCGATACAGATATTTTCTAGAGGAAGATGAAAACATGGGTCAGGTGTTCCACAGATAAGTTATGTCTGGATATATGGGTTTGAGTGTCATCAATATATAAATGGTATTTGAAGTCACAATTAAGGATAAAGTCATTCTTGAAGCATGTGTGGTGGGAAAAAGCAGACCATGGAGGGAAATTTGAAAAGCTTAGGAAACACTAGCATTTAAGGGGCAAACCATCTGATTGGTCTTCTGCCAAGGAAGACCAAGTGACTACAATGATACTAAACTTGTATTCAGGATGCTTCGCTGACAATTTCTCTCTCCTCATCCTGATCTAAATGAATGAGATGAAGTAAAATAATTGCCTAAAGTCATCCCTGGGGTTGCTTTTAATATGCTGACCATTAACATTCTTATGAATAATAACATTTCCCTACATGTCCATATAGGCATGATCAATCTTTTAAAGACCTTAACTGAACACTTCCTAAATTCAGGGCTCTGTGTTGGAGAGAACATGTAAGTCAAGTTTTGGTAGCCATTTAGATACACGTATAGCCTAGGGTTGCTTTCTGAATTCATGTTGCACTATGAAATCTATAGTTGCATTATTATGAAGTTTGTTGCTATCAATGTGACCATTAACTTTATAAAATATCTGTTTCATGTACCCTATTTTCAAATTAACTTTCTTTGTGTCACATCTTCTTATTCTCTCTCTTTTTTTCTCTCTCTCTTTTTATAGGATTTTACTTATTTATTCATGAGAGATACACAGAGAGAGGCAGAGACAGAGGCAGAGGGAGAAGCAGGCCCCATGCAGGGAGCCTGATGTGGGACTCGATCCCAGGACCCTGGGATCACGCCCTGAGCCGAAGGCAGGCACTCAACCGGTGAGCCACCCGGGAATCCCCCTCTTTGAATTTTCTATTCTCATGAAGATTGTCCATGGCTAAGAAAGGTGGAAATTAAGAGTTAAAAAGAAAAACAAAAGAAAACAAAGCTATCTGAAATATTGAATCAAGAATATACAAAGAATGTCCAAAGAAGAGCAATTTTTAAATTCCAGAGGGCAGATGACAACTGACTCATGCAATTGTTTTACACTAATTAAGCATTTTTTTAAATAGTCTCCTTCTGAGGCAAAAATCTGTGGCTGCTGGGTTTGAAGCAAGTCCACACCAATCAATATCAATCTGCTGCCAAATGTTATTAAATATCTCTTTGATACCTATTTACAACTAAGAAAATAATTTCACTGCCAAGGGATTGTAAATGTGTGAAAAGAACCTCTGACAGCTTACCTCACTCACTGTCTCCAGTCCTGCGTCTGGGTGCTAAAGCCAGGAGACTAAGATAAAGGACATAATTAAGGAAACATATGAAGGCTAGCACCGGGTTTGAGATTAATTAGCTGTGCGTCAATAATCTCATCAATATCCGATTAACAAATGACACATTGCCCAATGAAACATATTGATTCATGCACACTCCTCACTGTTAATAAATTGAAGCTGCTTTGCTAAATGAGAAAGCTGACAAAATAATAGGCTGCTAATACTGCCCTGCTATTGTGATAAAAAACATAAAATTAGCCTGAAGTATACAGTACTTAATTTAGGAGGACTGTCACTCCACTTCTGAAGCTTGTTAATGAATGACAAGAAAAGGGAAAAGAACTTTATGGATAAGTTACTCAAAAGGACTGGGAGAATTTCCCAAGGGCAGGCATTTGAAAAGTGGAATATGCATATGGATGGCCCTAAGCTTGAATACTTTTCCTAGTTGGTGTGCAGCAAAGAAAGTTTTGTGGTTGTGGTTGTTTGTCAGTATACCATTTTAAGAGCAAGAGAGTTGTTTTAAGTTTTGGAAGTAACTTTAATATTTATCAATAGGAGATTATATTGTTCATAACAAGCATCGTCCTCTTGGACGGGTTATGTCCTTAAAGGAAGGTTCTGTAATGGAGTGAGAAGCCCCTGGTTTTAACAAACCCCATCACATTGTCAGCATGTGTGAAGTGGTGTCCACGGTGTGCGAACACTTCCATGTAAACCATTAACCAGTCATCACTCTGTCCCCCGCATGGTATCATCATTGATGGTCCCTATGTGTATCGCAGGGCAGTATTGATCTCCTTTCTAAGCTGGGGACACTTGCTTCTCTCTGGGCCCCCTTTTAGGGTAAGGAGTTTTCAAGCCAGGCAGGACCATCATGCTGTTGTGAAGACTCAGAACAATTATAATTTTTTTTTTTTTCATTTTAGCCCATGACCAAGAGGTGGTGTGATAGGGTTGGGCGGGGGGTGGGGGGGTGGGGGGGGTGGGAATCAAAGAGATAATGGCAAAGGTGAGGGGTCAAGATATGGTGGGACCCACTCAAATTGTGGCCAGGGAAAGCAAAGAACCCTGGCAATGGGCGGGAGGAGAAGGCTCTGCTAATGAGGGGGTGCCTTCACCCCTGCGTGCTGTGCAAACCACAGCTTCTGCCTCTGGAACTCTTGTGGAACATCCTCTGGGGGGGTATGAGGACCCCCCACTGAGGGGGCACTGTTTAAAAGTATGGAGGCAACTGTGTGCAAAGAAATGTTTTCTCAATGCATACTCCCGAGAAGACGCAAGGAAGAAAGAAATGAGCACATCAACTCCTATGAGCCATTAGGGCATCACCATAGAGTACAGCAGGAATTCACGAGAAGCTTATTGCCCTGACTGTCCCTGTGACCGGATACCCCTCCCTCTCTCATTCTCTGGGCTTTTGGGAGGAAGAGACAAATAAGATGATAAGCAGCTATCAGAGACTTCATATATAACCCGGGTGTTTCAGACTGAGCTCAGTTGCATTTGCCCTGAATTCCTGGAGGACTGTTCGGAACCCAAATCCCTACTCGGAAACCAGAGGTGTTTCAACATTAGGAGTCTTTAAAGAAAAATCAAAACAGGAACATGATATAGGGAGCGTGAGGACACTTGAACTCAAACACGTGCTCTGCTACACCAGTTGCTGTGTGAGCTGGAAAAATTGCTGTGCCTCAACCTCCCTGTCAACAGAAATGAGCAATTGGACTAGGTGTTTCTTTAGAGTTCCTTCCAGCACTGAGCTTAGAGGGGCATCATCAAGCTACATGTGCATGTCTGTGTTTAATAAGGTAGAAATTATTTTCAGTATAACAGCTATTGAAAAAAAATAAAATGAGCTTTTTCAAACTTAGCAGAGTTCCCTATTCCCCAGTAATTCTGGTGTTCAGGGCATGAATATTCAGTTTCTTAAAGAGTGCCCTTTCTTACCATGGTGTCCAGAATGAGCATATGCAGCTCCTTAGGGTGTCCCTATCATGATAAGTAGTTTTGAGAGAAGCTGGGTCATTAAGTTGCATTAACTCTAATTAGTGATCAGAAGGGGATATAAATCAATAATTTTCATTAGACGTCGTTGGATATGTGGAAGCCCATTCCTTAAAGTCCAAGTGTTTCCTTTGGAACAAACTAGCGTGTTTGGGAATGGAATTTTTTTTCTAAGGTCTCCGCCATGCAAATTAGCCAATTTCTTTATCTGGGGTCCACAGAAGAGAGGTTTTTGTGGTGTGAATGAATTCTTAAGGACTGAAATATTTTTAAAAAAATAGAAAAAAAAGAAGGGGGGAACTGCTAGTTTTGGAACTTTGTGTCAGCAGAGGAGATAGTTTTATGTAGGAGACACCCTTGAGTTTGTCGCACTGTTTTCCTAAAACCGGTCTTCACTGTGTGACTGTTTTAATGTAAAAAAAAAAAAAAAATGCCATCTAATACCTCACATCACTGAGCTCTTTCTACACAGTAGGCACTTTGTAGTCACTAAATTAGTCAATTCACACAGCAGTCCCATGTGTTAAGATATAAGATGCAACCTCAGATGCGAAAGCCGAAGATCAGAGAGGTTAAGGAAGTTGCCCAGCATCACCCGGAGATAATTGTGACACCCGAGTCTATCCTAGTCTGTCTGATTCCAAAGCCTATGATTTTTGAGCACTAGGGTCTCCAATGCATAGTGTTTGCCCAGGCCTGGTAGAGACTCTGTAGTAATAGGCATGAACCACTGGTGGCTTCGGGAGATGCCAATCTTCAGATCTTCAGTGGATCACATTCCCTTGAGACCAATCTCTTCCCGAGGAGGATTGTCTCTAAATCTCTAAGAGGATGAGCTCATGTAGAAAAAGAATAACTCATGCTGCCAATAGGATGTCCCTAAATCTCCAGCAGGAGACAAATACCTGGGCTCTTGTTTCACGTTGAGAAGCTATGAGGACCAACAAACCAGGATGATTCGTTGCAGTGTGTGGTAGGAACGGAGCTGGACTCGTCTGTGCAGCATCTGCTGGGTTAACACGGGGCCGTGTTTCATCCCACATCAATTTTAGTCACTGGATGTGGGTTATTCAAGGGGTCCACAGGCAGCTGCTCTGTTGGCCGGCTCCAACATAACTTGTGCTGGTGAGTCAGATTTCATGCCCAATTAGGATACAAGGGGAAAGCTTCCCTTGTGTAAAGGACACAGCTGCTCTAGAATAGCAGCTTCAAGATGCTCGGAACAGGCTCCTCAGTCTGGCTCTCATGCCCTTGTGCAGACACAGAGAGACGTAAGGAAATCGATTCTTTACGCCTTGGCTTTGGGTCCATGCAATTTTATAGATCTATAATATATATATATATACACACCCACAGTTCATATATTATGTGACTTAATATATATAATAATATGCAGATATACATGTACTTAAAGTAATATATATCCCTTATAAATATATATATAATGTATATTAGTTGATGTATTGGGTGCATATGTGTATTTGTAGGTGTCTATGTATCTACTCACGGTTGTTATTGTTTTGCTGCTGTCCTCAAGAAACCCAGAAGCACACATATGCATAGACACATACCTTCGACTATAAATGCACACCATGTAAATATAAATAGTGTATATATTAGTCTACATCATAGGCATGTGCACCTGTACGTGTGTACGTATTATAGCCATACTCCTACAACTGCACTAAATACTCTCCCCAAGGGGCAAATGAAGGCAGGATCAGAGTGAGGAAAGCTGACCTCTTGCAAAGCATATAGGGGATGTTGGATCTTCATTTTTACCTTACTGCAAAATCCAGGAAGCCGAATACAAAATTTTTCAGATAAGTCACTGCCCTTGCGTACTCCATGATCCTGAAACTAAGGACAGAAAATGGCTACTAAAGCCAAATTATCCACATTACTGACATTGATGAAATTCACCCAGTTGCAACTTTTTACCTTCCATCTCCTCTACCCTATGGAGGCATGACCTGAATTTTATGCCAGGTTTCAACACGCAGTTGGTTTTTTAACTTTGTTGAACTGCCTGCCGTTTCTAGTCTTGTTTCAACTTGTCCCACCATCATTCCAGTGACATTCCCTGATTTTGTTTCTCTTCTTTCATAGCTGCTACAGCCCACATCTAGTTGGTTATCGGGCCCTGTCTTCTAGATCTCTGCAATGTTGCTGAATCCGCTGGTGACTTGAGTCCCCTTTCCTGCTATATTCCTGGTTTAGCTGCTCACCACCCCCAGCCTGGACTATGAGGATTTCCAGGACGCTGTGCTTTACCTTCTCCCTCCTTCAAAACGAGACCTGCACTTGCTGCCAATTCACATTTAAGTATCATTTGCTGGACACCCGCTAATGGATATAATTTAATCTTCAAAGCCACTTTGTGAATATAATTTCACATATGGGAAAATTGGTCCCTCGAGTCCAAAAGCAGTGCTCATACCTCTCTACAAGGCATTTCTAAGACGTGAGTGTAATCCACGTCTGTTTATAAGTGTTGATGCCTCTCTCTTGCCCAAATGACAAACTAGTTTCCTCAAAATGGCTTGCAGGACCTTTGCAATCTGCCTTCGTGGTTCCTTTAGGATTCGTTTTCCTCACCACTGCTCACTTCTTGCTCTAGGTGTACTTGTCCCTTGGTGTTACTAAAATATTCATGAACTTTTGCGTGTCTGTAATTTGGTGCATGGTGTTTCCTTTGCCTGCAATGCCTTTGCCTTCCCAATCTACCCCAGAAGACTCTTAGCTAACAAGACACCACCTCCGTAAAGTTTCCTTTTATTCTCCCAGATTGAATTATGTGCTTCTTCATCTGTGCTCATATACTTCTTTATTTATGCCTCCCTTATGGGTCCCATCGCAGTATTTTTCGATTTAATAATAGGAAAATGGTTGAATAAACAATAGCATGTTCATTGAGTAGTAGTGTATGTATATTTTGAAAATATTTTTTTCAAAGAATATTGTGTGATTTTGGAAAATATGGTGTAATGTTAGGTAAAAAAGCAGAATGCAAAATTGAATTACAGAAAGAGGCCAATGTGTATGTGTATGTGTGTGTGTGTGTGTGTGTGTGTGTGTGTATAAAATGAATATATATATGTACTTATCTACCAAGACAGTCCTTATCTCCAGAGAGTGGGATCAATGATGCCTAAGTAAGTTATTTTGCATTTTCTATTTTTTCTTTATGATCAGGTATTTTTTTTAAGATTTTATTTATTTATTCATGAAAGACACACACAGAGAGAGAAGCAGAGACACAGGCAGAGGGAGAAGCAGGCTCCAGCCAGGGAGCCCCATGTGGGACTTGATCCCGAGACCCTGGGATCACACCCGGAGCTGAAGGCATCAACCACTGAGCCACCCAGGCATCCCTGATCAGGTATTATTTTTATAACAAGCAAGAATTATTATTTTTTTTCCCCTTGAATAGGTTCTTCCTGCTTTAGATAGCTACATAATAGTATGTAAAATGGTTGCTTAGTGAAGAGTATAAAGAAACCAAAGCATTAACTGGGTATATCTAAATCTATACTATAGTTTGAAAATTAGCTTTCTTTTTAAAAATTATTTATTAATTTTAGAGAGAGAGCAAGAGAGAACATGAGAGTGAGGGAGAGGGGCAGAGGGGGGAGAGAGAATCCTCGATCAGCCTTCCCTCTGAGCACAGAACCTGACAAGGAGCTGGATCCCAGGATCCTGAGATCATGACCTGAGCCGAAATCAATCGTCAGCTGCTTAACCAACTGAGCCACTCATGCACCCTGAGAACTAGCTTTTAAATAGAGAAAATAGAATACCATACTAATAATAACAACAGTGAATGAATCCAGATAATTTGGAAAAGTAAAAAGGGGGAAAAGGAAAGTTTTCCTACTTCTTTCCTCCTTCACATCTAGATCCACACCATTTGTATCTCAGGTAACTAATTTGTATCAGTCAGCTAAGTAATGCTGTGATAACAAACAATCTCTATCTCCTTCTGACTTAGGAATACAAGGTTTATTTTTGCTCACACATGCCTATTGGAGGTTAGCGGTGGCTTTCCATTACACCTTCATTGTAGGATTCAGCCTAAAGGGAATTACAACCAGAAACTTCCAGAACTTCCAGAACCTGTAAAGAGTTAGGCCTATGGCACCACTTGTCTGGTTCTGAGGGTGGTACCACATTTATCTTTACTGTAAGTATATATGGAACCACTTAAAGAAACTATACTGTGGGAACCGATTCCATTTCATTTCACTAAGAACTTGGTGAAAATTGTAACTAATGGAGCTTAAGGGGATTGTCTTGTTTCAGATTTCCATTCTTTTTCAGCTTCTAAGTTCTCCTGACACTTTATAAAATTTGTTCAAACCAACATGTACTGTGTCTCATTGGTCTGTGCTGAGATGCCTGCTTCATTTTCTTCAGCCTCTTGTCAGTGTTTATGGGGAGTCCTTATACTCTGCAGCTGTGATTGCTCAAAGCTCAGTTTTCAATTAATATGCCCTCATCAACTATCTGTACAAAAAAAAAAAAAAAAGGCTGCAGTTTTCACAGTAACTGCTGTAGTTTTTGCCTTTGGAAACCAGCATTGTTTCCTTTGTATTGTGTTGTGCCCCTGCTTCAGCTTCTCCAGCTCTGCCACACATGCTGGTAAAAAATTTGGTTTAAGATCTTGATTTATTTTGCCAGATAGGACAGAACCCAGATTTAGACTGACCTTCAAAATGCTCCTCCACGGGGAGAGCAGTGTGTTCGCTAACACTCCCTGTTCAGTACTATTAGATATGCTGTGGGTCTTCCTGTCTCACGATTTGGGCAAGACAGCACAGTGTAACAAGTAGAAGCATGAATTCTGAAACCAGACTGTCTGAGGTTAGAGCTTGGTGTGCTGTACACTGGCCACGTAGGCTAGGGAAATTTCCTCAAGCTCTATTACTAAGTTTTCATAATTGTAAAATGGAGTCATAGTTACCTTACACAGGTGTGTGAGGATTAAGTAATGGGATACAGGTAAAATACTTAGCCCTGTGCCTGGGATATTGTAAGCATTCAATAATGTGAGATTTTCCTTCTTGTCCATTATGTTGGCCGCTATTTTAGGACAATTTCAATTTATGTTATTTGGCTAAAGAGAGTAATTGATGAATAGGAATTGAAGAGGAGGTGGGATGTGAGTTCTGTATAAGGACCTATTTTCTTAAAATGAGGGCTAGCAAATCATGGAATGAGTTACCCCTTGAGACAGTGGACATAGTCACTGAACATCATCAAGCAGAGTTTGAACAGCGATGTTCTGTGAAACTAAATCCCAAACCAAACAAAATTTAAGTTTAAGAAAATAAATATGCCATATATATAGATATATATCTCTCTATATATATATATCTCAACTTTCTATATTCATATCTGTCCCTTTATTTCTGTAGGCCGTATCCCATCAGCATTTATATACCTATTTTTTATAATATTATTTTGCGTATATTGTTTTGTGATCATTATTTGTGGCTCGTGGATGTGTAGGAGATGTCCAGAACTCAACTATGAGATCTTTGAGAGCAGAGAATGCATCTTATGCTTCTTTTTTTTTTTTTTAAGGTTTATTTATTTATTTTGAGAGAGATAGAGCTAATGAGCAGGTGGAGGGACAGGGGGAGAGAGAGGAACTCAAGCAGACTCCATGCTGAGTGTGGAGCCTGATGTAGGACTTGATCCTATGACCCTGAGATCAGACCTGAGCTGAAACCAAGAGTTGGTGCTTTAACAGACTGAGCCACCCAGGCTCCCCCATTTTCTGCTGATTTATTACTCCCTGATCTCCCCCCATCACCACCTCAATGAACATAGTCTATTGTCAGCAATACAGTAGCCAGTCAATAAATGTTTACCAAATGGTTAAATCAGCAAGCTAATTATCAAACCGAAACTAAAATTAAAAAGGCTACTAGTCTATAAAGTTCTTCCAGCCACCTGTCACTTGAAACTTTGTTTCCGTACCCTGAAAAGACTGTGCTTATACCATTGGGTTAATTGTTAGAGAGATCAGAAGTAAATAATTAATGAAAATCCCATTTTCCTGCATTGCTAAGTCCAAAACAAATGAGGTAGTTTAATTTTGAAAATTGGTTTAAAGAACCTACTCACTTCCTCACTTCTACAAAATCAGAGTGTAAATTCACTGTTAAAAATCATATAAACTAGATGCATAGGCTGGGTATAGACAATGAAAAGATGATTTTAAAATTTCACAAGCATGCCACTAAAAGTCAAGCTAGAGATTTGTCCGTACTATGGTCTATGACAGTTTGGAAGAGTATTTGTCTTTAATGGGTTCAACTGGTTGAATATGGACTTGCTTTTGACTAACAGAATTCTACCAAAGAATGTATTTTTTTTTAAGATTTTAATTTACTTATTCATGAGAGACACACATAGAGGGGCAGAGGCAGGGAAGAAGCAGGCTCCCTGTGGGGAGTGTGATGCAGAACTTGATCCCAGGACCCTGGGATCATGACCTGAGCCAAAGGCAGATGCTCAACCACTGAGCCACCCAGGTGCCCCTACTGAAGAGTATATATATTGGGAATTTTAGCTGAGCACATACTATGTGTGTCAGGCATTGTTTTAAGTTTTGCCTGTATGTTATTATCTGAAATTGATCCAATAATAGAAAACACTATGGTGTGTGTGTGTGTGTGTGTGTGTGTGTGTGTGTGTGTGAGATTTCCCAGCAACTAACGAGGTAGGATGGTTAATGTACTCTTTTTATAGGAACTAGGACACCAAGAAGTGCAATAACTGGCCCTTAGGGCACCCACTTAAGAAAGAGATGGAATTGGAATTTGAACTAAAGCAACCAGACTCTAAAGCCTGTGCTATTGCTCTGGACATCATTTTATACGATCTTCCCCTTAATAGATTTATAAAACACAATAGTCTTTTTTTTTTTTAGATTTTATTTATTTATCTATAAGAGACACAGAAAGAGAGAGGCAGAGACAGAGGCGGGGGAGAAGCAGGCTCCCTGCAGGGAGCACGAAGTGGGACTCGATACTCGGACCCTGGGATCACGACCTGAGCCAGAGGCAGATGCTCAACCACTGAGCCACCCAGGAGTCCCCACAATAGTCTTTAGAAGGTCAAAATTAGTCTCTTAAATACAAACATGCTATTTTCCCATTGTGTTTTTAGCAGGATGACTGATTTACTTTTGGTATACTTGAAAGTGTAAAGAAGATTCAGTTTCATTCTTTTACTTTTTAAAAAAATGTTTTATTTATGTATTTGACAGAGAGTAGAGAGAGAGAGAGAGAACACAAGCAGAGGGAGTGGCAGGCAGAGAGAGAGGGAGAACCAGCCTCCCCAAGGAGTAGGGAGCCTGAGGTGAGACTCGATCCCAGGACCCTGGGATCATGACCTGGGCCGAAGGCAGATGCTTAACCAACTGAGCCACCCAGGTACCCCTCGTTATTTTTCGTAGCTAATATAATATCCTTCATGAGCTCTGCCCTATGGAATAGTGGAGAAAATGAGATTGAATTCAATTTCACAAACTCAGCAAAACTGTAAACAACCTCTTAGATAGCTCAGTCACTTTTGGATGACTTTTGCAGATGTTCTTCCTCTCAGGTTCGTCTTCGTCTTTAATATGGGCTTAGGGTGTTTGGAGAGGTGGTGTGACCTTGGGGGGTCTTTAGGGGTATGAGAGCTGCTATCCACAGTAGTGTACGTAGTCTGGTTGCAACCCTACCTCTGGAAAGGTACAAGCAGGAATTTTAGGGTTTTGTGCATACCACCCAAGAACAGAGTATGACCCAGGAGGGCTAAATTAAGCTTCCTCTGTGCCAAATGATGGCTTCTCTAAGTTGTTGAGGTAACACTAGGCAGGTGGGTTATTTTTCACACAACTCCAAATAAGAAGTGGAGTAAACAGCCTTTTGCTTTTCTCTTTTCTCCCATCCCATAAGATGAAATATTTTATTTCTACCATAAGACAGATATTTTATTTTTGTTCATTTATTTTGTTCATTTGTTCATTTTTGTTCTTGATACAGAGTTTCCCTACTTCTCTGGCCTATTTCTCCTAGAAAGAGTGAACTTTGTTGTTAATATTCTGGCCCTGGGTAGACCAATTGTCTACGTCATACCTTCTTTGTCCTTTCCTTGTCCCTACAGCTACAATATATTTAACAAATGTTTTGTGGTCAAACAGTCACTCTGCTGATCATTTATGAATATTAGCTCATTTCACTGAATTCACATAATCCTTCTAATATCACTGTGGGATATTCCTCTGTAGAAGAGGAAACTGTAGATTAAACAACTTGCTTGGGCAGCCCTGGTGGCTCAGTGGTTTAGCGCTGTCTTCAGCCCAGGGCCTGATCCTGGAGACCTGGGATCAAGTCCCACGTCGGGCTTCCAGCATAGAGCCTGCTTCTCCCTCTGCCTGTGTCTCTGCCTCTCTCTCTGTGTGTCTCTCACAAATGAATGAATAAAATATTAAAAACAAAACAAAACAAAAAAACAACTTGCCCAGAGCCACATAGCTGCTATGTGGCAGAGCCAAGACTCAACCCTTGGCAGGTCCAGGGACACTTGGGTGACTCAGCGGTTGAGTGCCTGCCTTAGAGACAGGGACCTGGGATCCCTGGGACCTGGGATCGAGTCTTGCATCGGGCTCCCTGCAGGAGGTCTGCTTCTCCCTCTGCCTGTCTCTCTGCCTCTCTCTCTGTGTCTTTCATGAATAAATAATAAGTCTTAAAAAAAAAACCCTCAAAAAACAAAAACCTTGGCAGGCCCTGTGCCCATGCTTCCAGTCATCATGCTACACTGCGTCTCCCATAAAATCATGGCAGATGTAGCTGGGCAGAGAGGAATTGGATTACTGATAAGGAAACAAACTTGGAATGATGTCAAATATATTATATCCATGACATGTTCATAAGTTTGGATTAGGCTCACTTGGAAAAATAGGTCTGAAAGGAAAAGAAATCACTCAAAGGACACTTGAGTTAAAGAAATGCTTTACTTGCCAACAATCATTCTGGATTTCAGGTGAAAGAGAAGTGATCTCTAGAGTTATGTGTTTGAATAACATTGTTTTTTTTTTTTTTAATTTTTATTTATTTATGATAGTCACAGAGAGAGAGAGAGAGGCAGAGGGAGAAGCAGGCTCCATGCACCAGGAGCCCGACGTGGGACTCGATCCCGGGTCTCCAGGATCGCGACCTGGGCCAAAGGCAGGCGCCAAACCGCTGCGCCACCCAGGGATCCCTGAATAACATTGTTTTAATGTATATGCTTGCTAGTAGTTGCAGCAAAGTTTTTATTATTATTTTATTATATTATTATATTTATTTTATTATTTATTATTTTATTATTATTTTTTAATAGGGCTGTGTATATGGTTTGACTTAAGTAGTCTTGGAAGGCCCATCTATCCCCAAGCGTTTCCCTTGTGGGGTAACTTCCTTAACTTTATCTGAACTTCTTTACCTGAGAACTAACTTGCTGGGAGTGGGTGAGAGCGGATTTTGGAGTATGAAGGATTTGAAGGGAAGCAAACTAGTGATGCAGCTGGGCTTTTGGGGATCTGTACAGTAGAAAGGCGGTTGACACCCAGGGCTGGGAGAGAAAGGCCACCACGAAGTGTCAAGGTTGAATTATACAAAATTGCCGATGTTCACTGTTTTGACCTACAACACTGTCAGTCTCTACGGTTCAACCTAAAGAAGCGATTTGGCAATTTAGATTATTTTGGAATTTTGCCTCAGATTATCCTGGACTCCACCTATACCCTTCTTGTATCCAATTCCTGTTGTAACACTTTAATGAAAGCAAAAAATGACTTTAGTCAAATATTTATTTTTAACCTTTTCGCTTTCCCAGTAGACATAAAACCTCTATATGCCTCCCACTTTTTTTTTTTTTTAACTTGCATTTTCAATCTGCTGTGGGATGCTTGTGGGCTATCTAGCATTGATGGGCTACATTTTCAAAACTTGTATCTTGCAATAAAGGCCATAATTTCCTATTTCAAGATCTAATGTAAGTAAGGATATGACTGCAATTTTTTAAACAAGAGATGAGAGAAAGCCTTTGCTTGTATCTTATCTTTTCTTAAGGCTACTAAATGCAAAAAGAAATGAAATGTGACTTTGAGTTTTGGGGAAAGTGGGTACTGTGATCTTACTGCTATATATATCTGAAAGCATTTAATGCAAAAGTTATGTTTGATTCTAGAAAGAACCCCAATGAACTATGCTTCTTAAGGTTAAGCAGATATTTTATTTAAGATAAGAAACAAATTCAAGGGTAATACAAATCTTCTTTTTATGGATTAAATGTTGAAAGAATTTACCGTGCTGACTTTGCAATATGAGATATTTGAACGCAAACCAGGCCTTCAAAAATGTGTGGGTCTAGAATGAGGTTAGCTTTCCTTAAGTTATCTGCGTTCAGTGTTTCCAGCAAATGCATGATAATAGCCAATTCTCTTTATCTGCTTTTCTTACAAATTGTTTTCCACTAAAGTTGGCTTCCTGTCAGAATGTTTCAGTAAATTTCCAATATCTTAAGTATATCAAATATGGACTTATTTCAGTTGTTAAACTGTGCCTTTGATTCTCCCAGAGTTTACATATCTAATATAATTTTAATTAAAAACTAGGTCATCGGGATGACTTCTCATATATTTAGGGAAGGATTTCTTTTACACTTTATTCAGATCTGCTAATGGGACTCCAATCACTCTTGAGTACTCAACGGTAGATAATGCAACAGCATTATAGTTCCCTTGACCTGAGGCATTACTCAAATCTTCATTCTCAAGGCAAACAAGAAGTTGCTCTCATTTTAAACATCTGCACTCAATATTAATAAAGTAAATTTAAAAATCTACTTTTATTCATTATTAGAGCATTGCTAACCCTGCTAGCAATTCTATTTAATCACTGTGACAAAAGTTCAAGTTAAATTTGGTTCTAAGTGTATCATCATCAATACATTGAGAACTAAGTTCAGTGGGTATCTAGCTAAATCTTAAGAGTATTTGTTGAAGGTTTATAGCTAGCCCTATCCTGAGTCTACTGTTCACGTTAACTCATCTGATCCTCCCTGCAACACTACGAGATAAGTAGTTAACAATTATTATCCTCATTTCGCTCATGACAAAACTGAGGTCTGTGGGGTTAAATCAAGATCACACAGCCAAAGGGTGGCAGAGCTGGGGTCTGAACGCAGCCAGTCTGGAACCAATTTGTGCTCTTAGCCACTATGCTATTTTCTGTTCTTCTGAAATCTTTTTTTTTTTTTTTAAATCACACACACAAAAAAAAAAAAAAAAGAAAAAAGAAAGAAACTTCTATGTTTTTCTGAGACTGAGTCAAGTCCTTGTTCCTTGGTATAAGTCTGTCAAATCGGGGTTGTGTTTGCATTTTAAGTAAGAACCAAAGAGGTCTACAAATAGGTTGAGTGGTTTCACCGTGTTGGATTAAGTTGGAGGCTATTGATAATATGAGACATTTAAAATAAATACCTAGAAAAAAAATAAAATAAATACCTAGCGACATAGAAAGTGATAAGCTCTCCTAGATTATCATTTCTTAAGCACTTACCTTGTGCTGGGCACTCTGCTGTGCAAATTTTATAGTTTATTTTACTTAAACCTCACCACCATCCTTTGAAATAGGCGATATTATTTATGGATGAGCAAACAGACTCAGGCTGACTCGCCTAAAGATAAGAAATGGTCATACCGTGCTTTTAACGGGATCCACCACACGCTTATAGTGGTGGATGTTTGCAAGTTGTGGTCAGATGTCCAGCTGGATCAAATCATCAAGGCAATAGTTAAAATTATCTCTTGAGTCAAAATGTCTGGGGAGCAAATCTTGTTGAATCAGAACTATTTACGTGCATCCAGTGATCTTTACGGTACACCCAGATTTGAGAACTGTACTAGGCCAGAGTTTCTTAAATTTAGCAGGCAAGACTCACCTCTAGGATTTGTTATGACACAAATGGCGGTGCCAGAGTTTCTTATCTGGTGAGTCTAGGGTGGGGCCTGAGAATTCACACTTATAACAAGATCTCTGGTGATGTTGGTGTTGTTGGCCGGGGGCCACACCTTGAGAACCACTGTGCTAGGCAAGGTACTGTAGTAGTCATGAAGAAGAGGTCATCGTTTAGGTTAAAATAATTTCCATGATAGCCTTGCTTTCTTTTGCCTTGTTAATGTCATCACACGTTCTCTGTGCATGGAGATATTTTCATCATTTCTATTTTTCTTTTGAACTGCAACATTCTGATCCCGTGTTTTTGCTGACATATCCACCTATTATACATTTAAAAGGTGATCACACCTTTCGGATCCTAAGATGTCACAAATCATGCTTGTTACTGCTTTGCTCAGGTTAAAAAGCAAGGTAAAAAAAATTCTTGAGGCGTCTAATCATTTAGGAAGTGGAGAGATAGCACTTTTCAAATTAAAAGCAACATAATCTAAAATCACATGCATCTTCTGGCTGTCACTCGGAGCCCCCACGGACTCCCTCGCCCCATCAATGGATGGTTGCTTGAGCATAAAGCCAGGTACAGTAAAATGCTTCGACTGGGGTATGTAGCAATTATTCTGTGAGTCGGTGAAGTCCTGCCTCACCGGAGAAAGCCAGCTGACGCAATTTGCCTGAAGGGCTTTTCAGCAGAGCATCTGTTTTTTTGATACACTTTGCCTATTAATTTTTATCTCCAATGTGTTGGAACTGAGAAAAAAAAAAGTCTCCTCCTTGATGCCTGTCTCTGCTTATTTCTCATGTAGGTGGCATTGATATTTCTGTAGTGTGTATTCCCAGGAAGCAAGAAATGTTCCTTTTTTTTCCTTTAACATTCTCTTTGCTTAACTGTGTATTTGTCAACAGCAGATTAGATAATCGTGAAGACATCTTCCAACCTTTGGTTTCTAAAAATTCTGGCACATGCGTATGTGTGTACATATAATTTGGGGGAAGGAAGGGCTTTTACTCCTTCAAGAGAAATACATAACTTGTATTCAAATGTATTCTAAACTTTTTCTTCTAAGTTGTAACTGTATTCATTTCCAGGAAGGTATCATTAGGATTATTATTTTTCAGAGATCATCTATTTCTTTAATGTCACAGGACCCTATCGGGCTGAAGAGCATTGGTACAGGGAAGCTACTTCTGCTTCTGTTGACTATCCCGGGATGAAACTCAAACCCAATTGTCACCATAGAAACCACAGTAAAGATAGGGATACAGTTTCAAAAGGCAAACTCTGCCCGGAACTGGGAGACAGGTAGGATTTTCTAAAACTCTTCAGTCATAAATTAAACTTTGGTGATAGTGAGGAATTTTTAAGAATCGTTTTGAACCTGCCTAGGGGTAGAAGAAATTAAACTTTGACACTTTTCTGAATCGCTTATATTACATAACTCCCCCGGGGTTTTCAGAAGGGATTATACTACGTTAGATCTTGTTGAAGATGGCATTTTACAAGCCACCGAGATCAGAAAGTAATGCTAACACTGCGTGGAAGTTGAAAGATCTCAATTTTGCAATTTTGTACACAAGGAAATCAGTCATTTAATCACTGAATGTGTTTTGAAGGGACAAGTGGTCATACTCTTTAAATATTTTATATTGTACGGTTTTAGGTCTGTGTGTTTTATTATCATATCAGTTTATCGGTTGTATTTTACCTTCTTTTTAATACTTTTTTTTTTTTTTTTGATGAAGCAGTGGTGACTGTAGGACTCTGAACCTTAAGTAATTGTTGCACTCTGGTTTATCTAATGTCACGCTTTGGGGTTGGTTCAATACAGTATTGAGGAAATAAAAGACCATCTACTGTCTTGGTCTACCTAAACTAAGTAATTTATGTTTGAATTACTGAACAGCTTAAGTAGAGGAAAAATTCAATGATGAAATGTGAACGCAGAAACTGCTCCGCATGGCATGCCACGTTGGCCGAACTTATCAGAAGTCAGTAGGTATTGCTGCCTTTTGCTTTATCAGCACAGTATTGAACCCACCTGAAAGTATGGCATTAGACAAACAAAGGCACAGAATAAATTACCTGCCATTCAGTATTATTCTTCCCTCCTGCCTTTCCTTGACTTACTCAGCGTTCAAACAGAAGAGGATACAATTTACATACTGTTGATGCCCAAAAGAATTTTGGCTTCAAACAATTTCCCATGTCTCATCCTAGAGTAAATAGTTGATTTATGTATTCATTGAAATAAATGGGCAAAGGAATTATTAATGATTAGTGAGTTATTGTGGAGTATTGCCCAAGGGAAGAGAGAACAGGATCAGAGAGCTCTGGTCCCTCCGTTCTCCTAGAGCTTCTGATGAAAAGCTCTTGGCATTGTTGACTATTTATAGCCTTTTTTGGGCTATTCATGCATTTTATTACTAAAAGAAATTGGAAATAGCACAATTTGCAATAAATGGAATTTTAGCGTAGTAGAGCCTTGAGCACTGAATTCTGGAGTTAATTTTATTGGCATGAGTCACATTTCTCACTAGAACCCACTTCTAAGAAGCACCATGCCTGCAGATCAAATCTTACCTTGGACTTACTTGCCTTGGTGTCGTTTCATTGCTTATTACTAACTCTCAATTACAAACACCACAACAGTAAAATCTGGCTTCCATAAATGCCTGCTAGAGGAATGAAATGGGAATAGTGTTTCTAATTTGGGGTACATGCTTCTTTGAACATTTATGGAATTTTAAATGGTTTGGCGGATATTGGAATAAAGAGAAGTCAGCACCGTAAGGAAAGGTGGAAGAAACCCTTTTGTTGGAGTTTGCAAAGCTGAGATATCTGATGGATAGGAATACACTCACTGGCTTATCATCTGACTCTGGTCAGATGCTTTCCTGACCGAGAACACATAACCCAAGCTGATACACACCCTAGGAGTTTCAATCAGAAACGTGTCATCAGATTCTCATGTGTTTCCCTGAATGTATGATGTAAAAAACCATTGTTTATGAATTGATATAAAAACCATTCAATTTCAACTAGGCACAATTCATGAAGTTCTCATATGTTTCCAGAAATGTACTAGGTGAAAAAGATCAAATTTATGAGTTAATGTAATTCACCCAATTGATACAATAAAAGCAAGAAGGAGTTTTTAAAATTAATTCCTACAAATAGCCTCATACACCAGTGGGTTTTGTATCAAAACCAAAGAGGAAGACACATTGGCTGATTTAAATATCTTCAGGAAAACAAACTGAATTAAATAATTATTGAACAAATGAATGTATGAATGGTGAAAGAATTAGATCATCAATACTTGAAGCAAAAGGAGCTGGATAGACCTCTTTTAGTAAGAAAGAACATTCAGAAACTCTTGCACTATAACACCCTGGTAGATAGCTCAAGCATTTCCATTTGTAGATACTCAAATTAAAGTTGAAAAATCATGTTTTTAAATATAATTATTGTCCGGTATTGACTATTGTCTATTGCTGTCCACTTGTCTCTTCCTTACACCAGGAGACCCGGACCATTTAACATAGTGCCTGAGACACATTTCCTTGAAAAGTGAGAAAAGAAGTGGATAAATGAATGAATATAAATAATGATATAAATAAGTACATATATACTTATGCCGATAGTCTTGTTTTCTACTTGAATCACAGGCTCTGGTGGATAGCACATGCCTCCTTCAGAGATGCCACACATCCGAGTGCCCTAAGAAGCTGCTGCCAAACTGCCCCCTTCTTCTAACATGAGCCCTCCCATGCTGTCTTGCTTCCCACTGATCTCAGTTGCATTTTTCTCATCTCAGGGTATCATCTTCAATTTTTCTTTTTTTTTTTAAAGATTATATTTAAAAAAAATAAAAAAATAAAGATTATATTTATTTATTTATGAGAGACACAGAGAGAGAAGCAGAGACATAGACAGAAGGAGAAGCAGGCTCCCCGCAGGGATCCCCATGCGGGACTCGATCCCCAGACCTGGGATCAACACCTGAACGTCTTAGGCAGACGTTCAACCAGTGAGTCACCCAGGCGTCCCCACCTTCAATTTTTTAAAGGCATGCAGCATTTCTCAGATACCTTGCGTGCTGTGATGGGCTATAATAGTGCCCTCCTATAAAAAAATAATAAATCTTTTCACAGATTATACTCATTTGGTTAGAAAAATGTTAGACCACGGCTACTCCAATATAATTTAGTAGTGTTAGTAGTAGTTACCATCTCTCCTTGTTCACAGGCAAAACATTTGTGGAACTTCCCTGTGTGTTTGGTTCTGCTTCTAGGTGAGAAAGAATAGGCACAAAAATTTGGACTCCTACTTAGTCAAATGACCATGATTACAATTATGCTTAAAAAGAAATTGAGGAAACCATGATTCTAATTTTCTGAGGTAAGCTAGCAAATTAACTCAGTTGATCTTGAGTTTAGTACCCATGAAACACTTAAACCTGAGTTAAGAAAGCAAATTAACTCAGTTGATCTTAAGTGAGTGCCCATGAGGCATCAGAGTCCATTATGCAAATCAAGCACACATAAAAAAGCAAGAGATCTGCCTCAACCACAACAGATTGCCCTAAGTCTCCACAAAAGGAAATCAAAAATGATGGGGGAAAAAGTGATGGAAAATGTAAAGGAAAATGTTTCTCTTTTCTCAACATGCTATTAATTAAATTATTATACAAAGTAATGCCTTTTGAGTCTCCCATTTGTTTTTGTTTTCTCTTCAAACAAATGCTGGCTTTATTGTCTTAAGGTGTCTGGAAATTGTTTTCTTTGGAATTTGATTTTTATCTTTGCAATAATTACAGAAGGGACACACTGTCATTTTAGGGACATATATATATCTTGTGACTAAAAACTATTTGGGGATAAGGAACGATAGGTTGTATTTAATTAGTTTTGGCATTGCAATTGGAAACATGATTTTAGGTGATTTATCTCCTGAGCTTCTATTTTTTCTATCTGCAAAATGAAATGACAACACTTGACATAAATGAACCTAACTCAGATTGGTGCAGCCAAAAGCAACCCATACAATCCTAGGCACACACAGTGGACATTCTTTAAATACTACTGACTTAATGAGGAACAAAAGTACTTCGCATGCTATGTGCTTTGGCTTCCTCCTACAGCATAGACCAATAGAAACATAATGCAAGCCATATATATGTAATTTCAAATTCCCTAGTAGCCACATTGAAAAAGTGGAAAGAAAATTGGAATTATTATAATAATATATTTTATTCAACCTAATATAACTGAAACATTTTCATCTTTCAACATGTAATCAATGTAAAATTTTTAATGAGGTGTTTAACATTTTTTTTTATCAAAGTATTTGAAATTTGGTATTTGTTTTACACTTGCAACACATCTCAGTTCAGACTAGCCATGTTTCAAGTGTTAATAGCCACATGGAGCTTGTGGCTACCATACTGAGAAGCACAATCCTAGAAAGTAGGTGGATGTTGCTATAGATATAGAAATGGTCATCACTCTGGTCTTCCAGTGACTTTAAGTATATGCAGGGACTTGGTCACCACATTGATAATTTTTAAAAAAGATTGATTTTATTTATTTATTTGTGAGAATGAGAGAGAAAGAGAGCGAGAGCTTGCATATGAGCAGGTGGGAGGGGAAACCCCCTCTGAGTAAAGGTCCCAGGACCCTGGGATCATGACCTGAGCTGAAGGCAGATGCTTAATCAACTAAGCCCTCAGGCACACTGACTTTTTATCAGTAGTTCTTGATTGAGGCTATTTTTTCTCTCCCAGAGGACACCTGGCAATGTCTGGAATATTTTTGGTTGTCATAACAGGGGAAAGAGGGTGCTACTCTCACCTAGAAGTCAGGGGTGCTGCTAACCACCCTACAATGCATGGGATGCTGCCCCAAAGAAGGTTTATTCAGCCCTAGATATCAGTAGTGCCAACACTGAGAAAATGACTCATACAGAATTGACTGTTGGATAGCAAGTTCAATGATGCTGGTTTTCTATGGAGCTGTGTTTTTTCTTCTTTAGTGGAAATTTCGGAAAACATAATGAATATCTACATTCTGTGATGGTTTATCTGCAGCCCTCTGAAGACCAGAGACTAGAAAAGATCTCCTGAGTTCTCCCTGCCTCATAAGTATTTAAGATGCTTGATAAATATTATGCTTCTTTATAACATGAGAGACAGATTATCCAGTTACCCACTGAGCCTGAGTGGTGCATATATAATCAGAAGATGGAGAATGTGTTAGTAAAATCCTTAAGAAGTTTTGACTTGTGGTACAGCCCCAAATCTGGAGAACCATGTAGTTGAACCAGGTAGTCTGTTGGTCAGGTTTATGGATTCTGTGGGTAGCTGGCTTTGAGACCCTAAGAGGAGTTCAGAGGAAACTATCAAGTTCATAGTCTGATTTTTCAGGCTAATGGAATTTACCTGCCAAGTTTAACAATATATATTTCTCTTTCCTTCATTAACTTCCACCTTCATAATTCAAGGGTTCTTTGTAAAGGATTTTGTGAGGAATAAAGGATTTTATTGACTGGTGGGCTCAGAATGAGTCCCGGCTAAAAGCAAGTTGTCTTAGCTCTGCAGTTGGAGTTTTGGGGGGCTACCTTTGATCATGCTTCATGTGACTTAACAAGGTTGTTTATCTCTTATGTGATATTAATCTCTATACTGATCAATAAAAGCAAAATCATTTATGCTAAGAACACACAGAGTGAGGTGTCATTATAAGCAGAATAGTGAGAATAAAAAAATCAGGAAAAAAGAAAAAAATTTTTAAAAAGATTTATTTAGTTATTTTAGAGAGGGGGAGGGACAGAGGGAAAGAAACTCAAGCAGATTCCACCCTGGGTACATGACCCCTGAAATCATGACCTGCACTGAAACCAAGGCTTGGACACTTTACCAACTGAGCCACTCAGGCACCACAAGAAATAATTTTCTTGATGCTAAAGATAGTTTTCTATTTCTGTATAATGAATTACCACAAATATAGTGGATTAAAGCAACACACACTTGATATCTCATTGTTTCTGTGGGTTTGGAGTCTGGGCATGGTTATTTGGATTCTCTACTCAACATTTCAATAGAATGAAATAAAGTGTCCACTGGGGCTGTGATCTCATCAGAGGGTCAATATTCTCTTCCAAGCTCTCAGCTCGTTGGTGGACCAGTGATTTCTTGTGGTTATATGATTGAGGCACCCAGTTCTTGAAGGTCATTGGCTGTTCCCTGCCACATGGTCCTCTCCAAAACATGGAAGTTTGCTTCTTTAAGGCCAATAGGAGAGTATCTTTTGCTGCTCAGTTCCCTCTGATTTCTCTGGTTCCACCTTTAAATCTTGTATGATTAGGTTAGTCTACCCAGGATAATCTCCTTTTGGATTTGCCTAAGTCAGCTCAGCAGGGACTGTAATTACACCTGCAGACCCCTTCACTTTTGCCATATAACAATCTATTTGTAGGAGTGATGACTCATTATAGTCATGGGTCTCTCACCCACTCAATGGGGAGGATTAGATAAAGCACGTACACAAGGGGTGAGGAATCTTTGGTGTCATTTTATGATATTGCTTACCAATGGTAGAATAATTTAGTCTATGTGTGTGTTAGGTGTTTTAAACTTCTAAATGCCATTGGGATTTAATGATAGAAACAAATATTTTAATATATAATATGCTTCATTTTTTTTCTTTTCCTAGATTTCTTGTCCAAAATTCTTTCCTCAAATTTCTGTATAGTCAGATTCCTAACTTGGCTCAGTAGTCTCCACCCACCTTTTTTGAGGGAATATAATCCATTTACATTTGTTTATTATCCCTCATTGTCTTTAAATTTATCTTTAGTGTTATCTTTTACAACATTTTTAAAAAAGATTTTATTTATTTATTCATGACAGATTGAGAGAGAGAGAGAGGCAGAGACACAGGCAGAGGGAGAAGCAGGCTTCATGCAAGGAGCCTGACGGGACTCAATCTCGGGTCTCCAGGATCACACCCCGGGCTGAAGGTGGCCACTGGGGCTGCCCACAACATGTTTTATTTATATTATTTCTCTAGTGGATTTTAAATTCTTTACTTCCCTTTAGATCAAAAACTAATTTTATTTTTAAAAACATTTAAAAATGTTAACATATTTTAACATACCTGTTTTATTTGTTTGTTTTTGCAATAATTATTAGCAACTAAGTGAACTTGAAATTCCATACAAAATCCTGTGTCTCTATGCACTTGTGAAATCCAGTGTCTAAGTTGAGCTGTCCTCAGCCTGTGGCATAACATCCTGATTCTACCATCATCTTCAATTAATTAAACATTTGTTAGGGGTCTACTACAGGTAAGGCACTCTGTTGAAGACACAGAAGTGAATAATAAGTTCTTCTAAGCAAATAAATTATTGCTAAAATCGTGGTTTCAAAAAAATCAAAGAAGTAGTGGAACAAAAGAGAAATTTACCAGCTTTGGAAAATGGCTCAGTGATACTTCATAGAGGAGATCTTTCAACTGGATCTTAAAGGATGAATAAAAGAAATTTAGATCTGTGGCAAAGAAGACATTTCAGAAGAGGGAATAGCATACACAGAAGCAAGAGTTCAATGACAGTTTTGTTACTGATAATATGTGACCGTATTGGAGAATTACAGTGGAAAAGTAGATAAGGACCAGATCACAGAGGACTTGTTACACATGTTAAATGCTTTTAATTTTTCTCAAATAAAATTTAACATTAATTATAATAGCACTATAATATTTTAATCAAATAGATACAGGTGTTTGTGAGATCACATAATAAGAAAGACTTGAGTTGATTAAACCTTTCTCAACTTTGTAAATTTACTCTATTAGTTAAAAAGTGATACTTTAAAAAAAAGTGATATTTTTATGCTTAGCAAATCTGTCTTATGAAACCATTTTCCTATTTTTTATAGGTTTTTGTTTTTCCTGGAATTTCTAGTTGTTTCAATTTTTAACTTATGTTTCTACCTTTGTCACATTATTATATATGCTTTTAATATTAAAATGAACTATGGTAGTCTATCGATTTCTCTTTTTCTAGGATTCTGGCAGAGTACTCTGTATATTCAAGCCCAGTTTTATTGTCCTTCAGATGTGAAGCGTAGCTGAAATTTTGAGACTTCACTGATGAGTATGATTACATCCTATGTTCCTAATTTTTTTTTTTGTCTTCCTCTTTCTTGGATTATTTTTCTCTCTGGCTGGTGCACATCCTCAAGTTACTTTCTAAGAAAGGGTATATGAGCTGGAAAGTTTTTGAAGTCTTGCAAATATTTTTATTTTGACTTCCTACCTAACTGATAGTTTGATTGGGCTATAGAATTTTAGGTTGTAAATAATGTAGTCTTAGAATATTGAAGACAATATGCCACTGCTTTTTAATATCTGGTGCCACTAAAGCAATCTGGGATGCCAGTCTATTGTCTTGTTTGTAAGTGACCTGAGCTTTTAGAATCTTCTCATTCCCAGTGAAATTTCCCAATGGCATATCTAGGTATGGATCATTCATTCATTCATCCCACTAGGAACTTAGTACTTTTAACTTGAAAACTGGTCTTTCCCTTCATCTTCAGAAAATTTTCTTCTATTGTTTTTTTTTTTAATGAATTTTTCTCTTTTTCATTTTCTCTATTCTTCTTAGAACTCCAATTAATCTGATATTGTGCTTGCTGGAATGACCCACTTATATTTCTTATCTTTTTTTCTCATACTTTCTTCCTTTTTATATTTTTAACACATTTAGGAAGATTTCTCTGGCTTACATTCCAATTGTCTGTTGGATTTGGGGGGCAGTCATATTTTCTGGTTTTGTTTTTTAAGAGCTGCTCTATATTCTCTGTCTTTTCCTTTTTAATAATACCTAAGTTTGTCCACCTAAATTTTCCCCATATATATGCCTGAGAATAAGCAACTAGTTCTTGGTGTTCTGTGCAAGGAGACAGAGAAATGTAGCAGATTTTTTTTTCTGTTTTTGTAAAGGCATTCAATTAATCCTCTGATTATCTATCTGAATTCTCATTTCTACTTTCCATCAAATATACAGTCTTTGGGTTTAAAACTTGTTCAGCATTTTGCTAGATTGGTCAACTACTTTTTCTGTTGCAGTCTTTCTGGAATCTTTCCTGATTGGTTTCCTGTGCTGTGCTTCAGAAGACAATATTCTTTTCATTTACATACTACCTCCCAGGAATGATCGATCTCATGTTCAGTGCCCCTCTTGATCTCTTTGTAAATGTTGTGCTGTTCCTTTTTCATTCCTTGCTATCACCTTGCTAGATCCTCAAGAGAAAAAGAAAATCATCACATCTTTGGAGTGTACCATCTTGAACCAGGAGTTTCTGTACATGTGTCAGTGTTAGTAAGAAAACAGTATGATCATATTTTCTCTAAAGAAAAATTTGTCAATTAGTAGTATGGAGCAAGGATTAAATTGAAGTCCAATGAAAAATTAAACCTGTCATTAGAAGATTATAACAGCTCAAGAAAGGGAAAGTGAAGGAGCAAAAAGGAATTGCTGGGAGGAAGTCAAGGAACAAATGTGAAAATTGCTGAAGAGGAGAAATTATATTCCTTTTTTTAAAAAAACAAAATTTAATTCGGTTTTTGAACACATTCTGACTAGGTGTCTACAATTTGGGGGAGCTGATTTTGGCTTGGTGAGCCTGACAGACAGGGTTGTGCTTTTCTGGGTTTAATATTCTAAGGTCAAGTGATATCAAGATCAAGTAAAGGTAAATAATACAAAATAATAAAGGTGTGAATGTCAGTTTATCAACTGTAACAAGTGTCCCACTCTGGTGGGGGATGCTGATAATAGGGAAGGCGATGCACGTACAGGGGACAGAAGGTCCTTGTGAAATCTCTGTACCCTCCTCTTACTTTTTCTGCAAACCTAATATTGTTCTAAAGAGGTCTTTAAAAATAACAATAAAGTAAAAACCATAAAGTAATAAATAAGCTAATAAAATAGCAAGAAATTTCAAATAAGTGCTATGGGAAAAAAGAAAAAGAATGAGTGATAGTATGTCTTGAGGGCATTTTAGTTAGGGTAACCAGAAACAACATTGAGAAGAGGTGAATTTTGAGTAGAGGTATGGATGATGAGAGGCTAAGCACTGCTCTGGAGGTCTGAGAGAAGGGTGTGTAATGAAGAAAAATCAACAAATTCAAGGTCTGACTGGGGATGGAGTGGGCCTGGTCAAGAAAGGAGGCAAAAGACAAAGGAAAAGAGTCTGAGAAGGGAGTCAACAATAGGTAAGGCAAAAATGCACACTACCAGAGGGGATTTACAGAATTCTCTGGTCCTCCTTTGCATATAGCACACAATATACTCTGATTCACATAAGCATTTAAAGCTATAGCATTATCCTTGCCTTTTGTTAATGTCCAAAACATCTCTTATTTGTCTTAAAGAATGTCCAGGGATCCTCAGATACCCATTACTTCTTGAAGTCCTCTTTGCTGCTACTGGTTTATTGTAGGCATTTGCCATTGCTTCATGTTGGGTTTAGAAGGGATGAGCTTCCACTGGCATTCAAAGAGATGCCTTTTCTTAGTCTCTGTTCTTGTGGCCATAGCTCCAGTTCTCCTGGCCTTCTTTATAGAAGTCTCAGAGAACAAATTTCTTTTTTTTTTTTTTCTCAGAGAACAAATTTCATGTTCATTTTATTTTTGAATTTTCTTAAGCCTTTCCCTCCCATTTGTAGCTCATAAAATATGGTTTTTATCTTTTAGGTTAAAAAATTTAGGGGCACCTGGATGGCTCAGTGGTTAAGCATCTGCCTTCAGCTCAGGTTGTGATCCTGGAGTCCTGGGATCGAGTCCTGCATCAGGCACCCAGCAGGGAGCCTGCTTCTCCCTCTGCCTATGTCTCTGCCTCTCTCTCTCTCTCTGTCTCTCATGAATAAATAAATAAAATCCTTAAAAAAATTGGCAAAAGGGTGATGTCATCCATTTGGAATTTTTCTTTGGTGGACCTTCTCTTACTGTAGTAAAACCATCTTTCAACTTGGAAAAATAGGTCTTAATTTTATTGCAGGTCCTTTCTGTTTCATGTAATCTCTTTCATTAATCACTTTGATCAAGTAAGTCATTGTGGATTATTTAGAACCATTTTGTCAGTTTTCCTGGCATGATTACTATCACTTTTTCTAATACTTATTATGTAGGGATGTGGGGCTAATACATCTTTAGCATAGCTAATATGTTGCTCTATTGTCTTAGCTTTTTTCCCCTATTAGAGTTCCAAATGAAATTTATAATAATATCTAAAAATTATTGTACTTACAATGTTGCTCTGCATTAGTTTCAATCAGCATTCTCTATATTACTGTATGAATTGATGGTAATGGTCATTTCAATGTCCTGTGTTGTTCTCGTTTAGCAGGGGAAATTGAAGCAGAGCTGAGTTAAATGACTTGACCAAGATCACAGAGTTAGAAAGTCTTGAAGCAAGAGTACCTCTCCACTGCTTCATGATGTGCATGTGTGTGTCTGTGTGTGTATGTGTGTGTCTGTGTGTGTCTATGCTTAAATCACAATATGTTCCTTACTTTGGTTATTGTTACTTCATTTGAAAAATAGAATAAATTCATTTACATTTGTTTGAGACTCTTGATATTTGTGCTTCTGCCTTGATTGAGTCTGATTTGAGTCCAGTCACCTGTACTGCTTGCTTTTTAAGATTAGATTTTTCATTAAGTTGTCTTGTTTCTTGTTTGCTTGTGTATTATGTTCCTTTTCCCTTCATTTTTGATCTGTTTTATTTCTCTTGCTTCATTTTGCTTCCCAAGGGCTAACCCTCATTCTGAATTATAACATCATTTGCATTAAGGCATTAAGTGATCTTGGGGTGAAAAATAAAAGTGGCAAAATGTCTTTGAATATAATGTTTCCACTTATTTCCACATTGGCCAGAAATAGTAAAGCTCAGCTTCTGAAGAAGGAGCCTGATATTGTGTCAGAAATAGGCAGCTCACCCCAAATCCATTTGTGATGTCTAACTTGTGACATAATAATATATAATTTACCCTTCTTTTTAAGATTTTTTTTATTTATTTGAGAGAGAGAAAAAGAGAGAGAGAATCTCAAGCAAACTCCCCACTCCCCAACACAGGTCTCGATCTCACAACTCTGAGATCATGACCTGAGCCAAAACCAAGAGTTGGTTGTTCAACCAAATGTGTCACCCAGGCATTCCTATAATTTACCATTCGTAGAGAGAAGTGAAGGGAAACACAAAATGTGATTGTGAACCACAAAATTATAGTCCTTTATTTCCTGAGCTCAAAGCTGTAATTCACTTAATAGATTAAAGTCCTATAGATTTTTTTTTTTCAGAATAGGAAAAGGTGCTCAGAGTGGCCAAATATTAGAGAGAAAGATATAAATATGGGTTTTTTTGGGGTTATGAACTTACTCTTTTTGTGTGACTCAAATAATTTTTCATGCTTTTATTCTTTGATTTAGCTTAGATGAAGGACATGATACTTTACCTAAAGTATACCTGTTGCAGGCCTGGCACATTGACAATTCCAAATTAGTATCGCTTTGTATCAGCTTTGGGTTTTTCATTCATAAAACATGAAAGGCACAGAATTTGCCTAGTTTATGCATTTCTAAGATTTTTATACTTTTGTAGCATTTGGTATTTGTTGAAGCATCAATATATAAACACCAACTCGAATAGTTCATAATATAAAGATGATGTCATGTTATTTAAATAAGGTTAGCTATTTTTTTTTTTTTTGAGCCAAAGAATGACAGGAAGATGATAGCCTCAAATAAACGGAGAATTCACAGGATAGCAAAATGAAATCATTGTAATGCAGCCGGCTTTGCTTTGTAATACAGTGGTGTGGTGAGTATATGTGTCTATGTGCATGTGTTATTTTAAATTCTGGTCTGAAAGGCAAGTTATACTAGTTAGACTGGTTCCTGAGTACAACCATGTCGTGGATTTGGAATTTATGCAACATATAACTTTACCAAAATTGTCTCTAGTCATTATTTTGGAATAATAGATTGGGGATTGAATTTTATCTTTCATCACAATTTCTATTAGGTAGATAAAGCTTTGTATTTTCCTACAACATTGTTTTGTTTTTCTAAATTTATGGAGCTATAATCGAAGTATAATAAAATACACATATTTAAAGTTTACAATATCAGCAGTTTTGACATATACACACACCCTTAAAGTCATCATCACAATTAAGATAGCATGAGTTTCCTCTCCATTTTGCCTTACCCATCAACGTCTGGAAATGCTGACCTCCTTCCCAACACTATAGAGTAGGCTGTATGTTCTAGAATTTGGATAAATAGAATCATACGGTGTGTATTCTTTCCTGGTTGTCCTCTTTCACTTCATGTAATGATTTCTTTTTAAAGATTTATTTATTTATTTGTGAGAGAGTGAGAGTGGTGGCAGGGGCAGAGGGAGAGAGAAATCCTGAAGCGGACCATCCTGGTTGAGTGCAAAGACTAATGCAGGGCTCGATCTCACGACCCTGAGATCATGACCCTGAGATCATGACCTGAGCCTAAACCAAGAGTCTGATGCTTAATCGACTGAGCCATCCAGGTGTCCCCACTTAATGTAATGATTTTGAGATGGTATCTGTGGTGTCGAGTACATTGATATTGTCTTCCTTTTTATTGCTAAGTCTTATTCCACTGTATGGATATGTCATAATTTGGGGTTGTTTCCAGTTTTTGGTGCTTAGAAATAAAGCTGCTATAAATAGAAATGTAGATGTCTTTAGATACATTTGTTTGTCCTTTGTTTTTCATGGGTCAATGGCTAGGATTGGAATGGCTCTATCACATGGTGGATGCATTCAACTTTGACATTTTAGGAAATGATCAAATGGTTTTCCAAAGTATTTTTCTCGTCTTACATTCTTATTAGCACTGTCTGAGAGTTTCAGTTTCTCTATGCCCTTGCCAAAATTTTGTATGGTTAATTTTAAAAATTTCAGGCAATCTAGGGTATGTGTAGGGCTATTTCATTGTGACTGTAGCACTATATTTCACATTTTTTTTCATATTTTACCTATAAATATTTGAATGACAAAATATTTCCCCTAATACTTGGTATCTTTCAAATATGTTACCACTCACAGCATGCTTTTGTGCCATCAGGACACGCTCCGGGGTGAATGACTTATCAGTGGTGGGAGTCAAAGGGCGAGATGCCACAATCAACTACAAGATAGTCATTATTGGTAATATTTATTGAGGCAATTCTTTCACACTCAGTGGGAGAACAATCTGTTCTTGAATTTCTTCTACATCTGAAGGAAGTTTGGAACATTTCTCAGTAACATTTAATAATTAAGAAAAAGAGAATTTTCAGACACAACAAAAGAAAAGCATACTTCCTTGAAGTCTGTGGTTTTCAGTGGGGAGAAAGGCTGATTTAGACTCCCAGGGAGGCTGCGCTGGAGACATTTGTGGTTGTCACTCAACCAATGGTTGGCATCTAGTGGGTAGAGGCCAGGATGCTGTAAGATATCCTAGCATGCATAGAGTAGTCTCTTTTCCTTCCCCCCACATCAAGGAACTGTCTGGGCCCAGATTTTAGTAGTATGGCTGTTGGGAAATCTGTCTTGAAGCATCTGGATATTTAGATCCAAATCTGGTGCAGAAAATATTCCATCCCTCTGCTGCCTCTAACATTTAAGTGATTAGACATAAGGTGGCCTTACAAATTTCTTTTGAACTGAATGGCACATGTTCATGAGAAAATCTTTGTCATTATTTTCATCTATGACCTCTGGGGATCCTATTTTTAATTCATCAGCTGTGCTGTTGTGTAAAGAGAACTAGATTTCGGTTAAAGGACAGACTCTATTTATACCTCCATCACTTGCAAGATGCATTTGATTTAAAGTGAGAAGCTCTTGTTTGCCTCCAGACCATTTCTGCCACATACTGGCTGTATGCCCTTGGGAAAGCCTCTTAAATTTGTTGAGTTTCAAATAGGAACTTAAAATTTTAAATAATTTAAAAATTGAAAAAGAATTTAAAATTGAGCTTTAAAACGGGGAATAACCATATAGGCTGTTGTGGGGACTGAATGAGATAAATCACTCAGCATAGTACTTTTATAATATTCATTATTAATGCTCAAACACACTCATGTATAAAATGTGTGTACCACACACGTGTGTCAGTCTTAGAAACTTTTAGGTTCTTCCCATAATTCTGAAGGACAATAATTTGATTTCATAACCACTACTTGTAAGGTGTTTCTTATGTTGGAAAAAAAAATGGGGGATGGTATTCATTTACTAAATATTAGAATAAAAACTCAGAGCTTTCATAACTAGGGGCTGTTTTATTTATGTATTTCCAAGATCATTAATGTTAAGTGTGTGATGAAATAACTCTTAGAAACAGACTATAAACAATTATAATGCTTGGTCATTCTGTGGACACTTTTAATTAATTTATTTTGTTCTGGAAAATGTTACTGAACTTGGGAGAAGCCAGTTCACCCCCAGGGAAACGTAATAAATATTCTGATTCTGGACTTGAGTTTGGCAATGTTCCTTTCATTGCACTTCTCCTGACTGGTCATTACCCATCCTCTACCTTCATTCAGCTAATTTAAGGACAGTGATACCTCAAAGTAGTTGATTTACCTGGCAACTCAAAAATAATATTTGGCGGGATCCCTGGGTGGCGCAGCGGTTTAGTGCCTGCCTTTGGCCCAGGGCGCGATCCTGGAGACCTGGGATCGAATCCCACGTCAGGCTCCCGGTGCATGGAGCCTGCTTCTCCCTCTGCCTATGTCTCTGCCTCTCTCTCTCTCTCTGTGTGACTATCATAAATAAATAAAAATTAAAAAAAAACTTAAGAAAATAATATTTGGGAAAATATTTGTCGCATAGGGTCATAAGAGTTAGAGAAATTCAGCAAGATAACCAGCATGATCCTGTACGATGGGTGTGTTTTTATGTAAATGTAGTACATGTTACCAACAAACATCGAAAGGGTCGTTTTTTAAGGTGTTATTACCTGGGGTTACAAAAAATTCCCTGCTGCTTCATTTAGTATTGTAGTAGGGAGTGACATCCCACAGAGTGGTCTCAGGAATATTCACATGTTCAGAGGTTCGGTATGGAGGCAGAGGCTGGAGATTGGAGAGGTGAGGAAGATCATTCTGGTCCCATAAGGTCCCCAGTACCTCCTCAACTTGTCTGATCCTTTACAGAGTAAAGTCACCTTCTTAACTGGTCTCCAACTCTTCACATTGTGGGTGTGAAGACCTGGCATAGAAGGAAACTAGAATTCTCCTGGATGGGTACAGGGGCAGTGCACCAAACATCCCCAAAGGTTTCTTTCTTCTACCTTTATACCTTCTTTCAGGTTGCCTCTAATTATTTTGTTGTCCTCTCTCTCTCTCTCTCTCTTTTTTTTTTTTTCTTTTCAGTAGGGACACAACGAAGTTTGAAGAAAGGGAAGAAAGACTTTTGTTGATTATAATTTGCTGAAATTACCTCACAGGACAATGTGGCATGTTCATGGTCATTGAATTGGTATTTAGTTTATTTCAATTCAATAAACAGTCCATTTGTGAGCCTCACTGTGGGAGCACTAGAAACCAGTTTTTACTAGTCTTTCACAGCACAGCAGGATTTCAGTGGTGTAGATGAGAGATTTTAATCCTGTAGGTAAACTGTATGTGTGAGGGCATAATATGCTTGTGTGTGTGTGTGTGTGTGTGTGTGTGTGTGTGAAAACAAGGTAGGCTCTGAGAGGCAGGCCTGTGAATGGAAAGAACTCTGGATTTGGAGTCAGAAAATTTAGGTATATGCTAAGACTTGGTTTTACTGTTTCTTTTTTTTTTTTTTAAGATTTTATTTATTTGAGAGACAGAGAGAGATAGAGATAGAGCATGAGCAAGGGGAGAGGCAGAGGGAGAGGAAGAACCAGGTTCCCCACTGAGGTGGGAGCCCAATGCGGGGCTCGATCCCAGGACTCCGGGATCATGACCTGACCTGAAGGCAGATGCTTAACTGACTGAGCCACCCAGACACCCACCCTGGTTTTACTGTGTCTTAACTGTGTAACCTTAAAAGGGTCTTTGGGCTTTTGTTTCTTTGTCAAAAATTGAAATATATTTAACTCTTATTGCCTGCTCACTTACTGTGTACCAAGTAACAGTAATAATGTTTTCCCACTGGGGTCACTGAATCGTTAAGACAGTAAAGGGGATGTGATATGTTAGCAAGATTTGTGATCTCTGTGAAGTTTTCTGCCTTAATTACATGACAGGTCTATAGCCAGGCAAATTATGTGCCACCTGATTCAAAGGCACACACACCAGTGAAGACACACCCTATGTGCCGCAGGAACACGAAGGCAGCTAACGAGGTAAGATTTTCTGGACAAGTAGAAGCTGTTCTAGCTGTTGAAGGATGGCTCTACCCCACAGATGCAGAAGCTTGGGTACAGAGAGTAGCATCGGTCCCTCTGATTCTCTGTGGCAAGTCAGATTCATATTCTCTGGAAACCAAATTGTTTATTGATTCTCCAGGGACCGCTTCGTACTGTAACACGAGCATTGATTTCATTATGGCTGAAGTTTTCATTTTATTTCACAGGTTGGCTGCCCTTGTTTTCTTCAGTGACATCCTGGTCTTTGCAGTGAGTGTTTCATTTGGTCATAAAGGGGAGGCTGGTGTCCCCTGGACACTTCCTGGCTCTGCCATCGGCCTTTGAGTGTCTCGGGAAACCATTCCCGAGGCCTGTAATACATCTCTGCCACTTGTCTACAGGAACTTTGAAAGTAGTGAAGTTGATCTAAACATTTTTGTGAACAACTGAACAGTAAGTACACATTCAAAGCTGCCACAGCTGTTTGCGTCTTTGTCTTGCAATCTGGTGTCTTAACTGGAACCCTTTATGTCAGGACATTTTCCTACTGAGAAAGTTTCTGTGGATGCCACAAATAAGAAACCTGATTGCTCTTTACAACGAACAAACAGCCCCTTTAAGGCAACTCATCAGATGGTAATTGTCTTTCCCAGGTGAAGAAATCAGAAAAGTAATCCTTTTAGGCTTCACATGAAATATTCGTTCTTAGTATGACTGCTAAAAATGTAGCTGGCAAGTTGTATCTCCACTGTATTCATAGCATACAGTATTTTTATATATAAAATGTAGTACAAAGGTATATCCTACAGGTTAGGTTTAAAATAAGTATGTTATGTGTATAAAGTACGTTATAAAATAAACATAAATACACACATGCACACAATCTAAGAAGACGGAGAGATCCATGAGAAAGTGCTTGCCTGGTGATTTTAAGTGTAATGGCTCCATGACGCTTTTCATGACACCAAGCTATTAGGCTGATTGAGTCAATGGCCCACCCCTTTGTCCTGCCTCAACTTTCTTCTTCCTCCTCCATATTGCCTGGCTATATGAACTCTATATCTCCCTCTAATCTTTGTCAGCATCCTCAAGCACCCAGGGATATCTGCCCAGACCTCACCAATCGTCTGCTCCCTTGTCCTTTCTGCACTGGTTGGTCGTTAGGCATTCCTGAAGTGAAAGCAGAACCCAAAGAACCATGGATCATGCTAATATCATGCAAAAGGCACCCCATCCCAACCTACTCTGTGACATAGGCAGAGACAATGGAATTGTCATCAGCACGATGAGGTGATTGATGCTGTTTTCATTGACTGGCTGAACTGAAACAGATAGGATGACCACTTGGCCTCATTTCTCAGCAATCCAGGCCTCAGGAAGCTTCCTTTTGGACTAGGGTTAGCTGCTGAACTTGGGAAAATAGGCGCATATCTTTCCTTTTTTTTAAAAAAAAATTAAGATTTATTTAGTTATGTTAGGCAGAGAGAGAGAGAGAGAGAGGCAGAGACACAGGAGGAGGGAGAAGCAGGCTCCATGCTGGGAGCCCGACGCGGACTGGATCCCGGGACTCAAGGATCGTGCCCTGGGCCAAAGGCAGGCACTAAACCGCTGAGCCACCCAGGGATCCCCTGGCACATATCTTTCTTAGTTTCTAGCCTTGGATGAATTTTGCTTCTTAAAGTAACCATTAAACTCAGATATGAAAAATATGGTTGCTGCAATAAAGAATTTCACAAATGGTTTAGCAGCAACTAAACAGAGCCAAAGAGAAAATTAGCAACTATGAAGATAAACATGAAGAAATGAACCAGAATATAGCCCTAAAACAAGGAGATTGACAATACACATTGAGGTAAAGAGAGATGGAGTATGTGATGAGACAATGAAGCATTTCACATTTGAGTTCCAGAAGAAAACAAGAGAATGAGGAGAGGAAATATTTACATAGGTAGTGAAATATGCACCGCTATATGCATTCTAGCGCCACACACAGAGAAGATCTTAAAATAATTCAGTGAGAAGAGAGATGACCAATAGTGAGATCGATGGTAACCATAGATGCTGCGTTGGGATTTAGTAGTCGATCCTAAATTGTTCAGAGGCAAAACTGTATATTGAAAAGCAAAAACAAAACATTTTTAGATAAACGAAAACTGAGAGTTTACCACCATAAGGCACTAACTTGAACTTCTAAAAACTATACTCACATGCAAGAAGAATAAAAAATGGCTCCAGGAGGCATGGTTGAGCTATGAGAAGAAAGATGAGCAAAGATATCGACAATTTTGTAGACAAGCCTAATCACTAACAATATAAAAAAAGTACTAACAATGTCCATTTTGTGGGGCAAAACAAGACAAAACTGAAATGCTGAAGGACAATAACTTCTAAGTCGGGAGGGGGTGGTGAGGTGATAATAATGAAAACATCCTATGGTTTCTGCAGTGCTTAGTTGGAGAATTAAAACAATGGGTAGAGACTTGGGACTAAAATTCCAAGGGCAGAACAGATAAGAATTCAGTTAAAGCAGTAGGGATAATTTGAACTAAAAATCATTGTAAGAGAGATAAAAAACCAAAAGAAGCCTGGACGAAGGGAGACAAAGAGAATGCGCAGGATGACACAATAAAAATGAATCAAAGTATAGCACACAGTAAATGTAAATGGACTAATTTCATCAGCGACAAGACGGATTGTCAGACTAGACAAATACAAGATGTAGTTCTACGCTTTTTACAAGAAATGCACCTGCACCATATGGAACTTGTACATGGTCCCTGGGAGACAGCTGCAAAAATATTCCTGGAAGCATTGATTCTTCTGGAAACAGAAAAAAAAAAAAAAAAAGCCAGAAAACTGCATACAACCCAAATGTCCTTCAATAGGAAACTGTTTAAATACATTTCAGATACAAACCAATTAATTGGCACAATGTAGACCATGGAAAGCAATGACAGCCGTGCAGATCAACATGAACATGAATCTTAACAACGTGATGTCGGATATATGTCATGTTTGTAAGTCTCAAACATACAAAAACAGGATATACTGGACACATACATAATGAAGCCTACAAAAGCTATAGAATTCATATCTAGGAAGTTTCATGTAATGATTTCTATGTTTGAGGGGTGATAGAGGAACTATTAGGGCTGGTTTCGTGGATCTGTGACCTGTGTCGTTGTGCTGATATCACGTTTAGAAGGCTTTATGCTTGGGGTTCCTGGGTGGCTCAGCAGTGGAGCATTTGCCTTTGGCTCAGGGTGTGATCCCGATCCAGGGATCGAGTCCCATGTCAGGCTGCCTGCATGGACCCTGCTTCTCCCTCTGCCTGTGTCTCTGCCTCTCTCTCTCTCTCTGTGTGTCTCTCATGAATAAATAAATAATTTTTTTTTTAAAGAAGGCTTTATGCTTGACATTGCCATCTTGAAATTCTTGATAATTTTGGACAAGAGACCCTGCATTTTCAGTTTGCATCCAGCTCCTCAAATGATGCGGCCAGTCCTAAGGGTGCAAGTGTCGGGGGATAGCGGGGATCCCTTGAATTGTACTGGTGACGCTCTTTCTTAATCTGGATGATGAGTACTTCCCCTTTGTTTCATCCGCTTTAGGTATCTCGTTATACATATTTGCATACGTGGACATTTCATTTCCCGAAATAATTTAAAACTGGTACCTCCAGAGCCATTGGTTTATGATCCTCATCTGGAATACCAGGCAAGAGAGTCACACCATCGTGGCCTAGGTGGAATTGATTATTTATATGGCTGCGATGTGGAAATTGGTCTGAGTTGTTGAGTCATTATACTTAAGCATATGCTTTCGACTCCATAAAACCCGGGTGAGTAATATCAATTTGCAGGAAAAGAAGAGCCCTCTGTATTTCTTTACACAGTTGGATATCCAGCTGCTCCTGTTTTCATATTGCAAGTGCATTTCCTTTGCAAACTTGTTAGCTCCTGCATTATTTGGAGGCTCTGGCTTTTCGAAGCAGGCAGCACTTAAAACCTACAGGGCAGAACCTGATTGGATCGCTGTCACCGGCAGCTGGTGGCCCAGCGTCCTCTGAGGGAGCGAGCTGCCCTCTAGCCACCGCGGGCCTCGCGCAACCCAGCACATCTGCTGTCGTCGGTGGCTCACTGCGCTTGTGCCACAGTAGAGGCCAACGTGCCGTTCATGTGCAGTTTGGCAGCTTCAAGATTCACACATAGAGACAGCTGGTGAGATGGTTTGCTAAGTGGTGCCCCCCACCCCCTCCTTTCATGCAGCCACCTGGATGATTCTGAGAGGCACAATGTGACCATCGCTCTTGAACGCATTGGCCAAAACTTCTTGGGAGTTGTCAAAAGCGCTGCAACATGTTCAGTCTTCTCTGTATGGCTCCCAAAGTGCTCTTGGTTGTTTCAGCTTAATTGTATCTCTTAAGTGCCTCTTAACTCTGACCTTCAATGCCCTTTTACTCATCAGGCTTCTGCGCTCTCAAGTGCGGTGGAGTGCGGGGACTCTGGTGTTATGCATTCATTCCTTCAGTCACTCAATAAACGTTTATAGAACATCTTAAATCTTAACTCTCACTTCCAGATCTTAAAGCCTCAGCTCCCTTGGCCTCCCCCTTCCTTTTTTTTTTTTTTTCCTTTCTTTTTTTAGTGGCTCTGATTTATGGGGTAGAAGGGTCTATGTGACCTGGGTTTATTCTTTTTTTTTTTTTTTGAGATTTTTATTTATTATTTGAGAGAGATGGAGAGAGGGAGAGAGAGAGAGCATGAGCAGGGAAAGAGGGAGAGGGAGAAGCAGACTCCTCGCCGAGCTGGGAGTCCTGACCTGGGGCTCCATCTGGAGACTCTGGGACTGTGACCTGAGCTGAAGGCAGATGCTCAGCCAACTGAGCCACCCAGGTGCCCTTCCTTGGGTTTATTCTTTAGGGCACTGTTTCTCAAGTTCTGAACCACTCTCTTCTTTCCACCAATCCAGCCCCGATCGTTCCTGTATCATGAACCTGCTGTGCTCCTTGGAGGCTCCTCGATGAATTCTCAAATGGCAGAAATTAAAATGAAATGCAGTCTTTGGAAACCATAATTTATATAAAAAGCAAACCTCACCTCTACCTGTTACTCTCAAATACAGTGATCTACTACTACTTCTTTTTTTTTTTTTTTTAAGGTACTTGTGAGGTAATTTAAAAAGCCCTGAATACTTTTTGCTGAAAATGTAAGCTGTATTACCAAAAGTCTCAAACATTGTCCAGGTAACTAGAACCTTTTTTTTTTTTTTTTTTTTTTTTTTTTTACTCATTGGGCAAATTTGGTGAGTCTAGATAATCTTGGTGTCAGAGGCCTTGCCATGAATTAAAGCAACCATTAGTTGAGTACTTATGTGTGAGGCATTATGGGACATGCCTTCCATATATCATCCTATGTAATCCTATAAAATAAATATTAAATGAAACATGTCCTCATTCATCAGATAAAGAAACTGAGGGACTAAATAATTGAATAAATACCAGGGTGAGTAGAAGTTGGATTCAAACTCGGGCTTTCTTTCTTTCTTTCTTCTACTTTTTTTTTTTAAAGATTTTATTTATTTGAGAGAGAAAGTGTGCACATAAGTGGGGAAGTGAGATATACTTGCTTCTTTGGGGAACTTAATCCATATTAGAGATCTATATATATAAAAGGAAATTTATAGTGAATCATCCAGGTATTAAGTGGAAAGAAAAAGCAGAAAAGGAAAGCAGAAAAAAAAAGAATGATTATTAGTGGCTGTGATCATCAGAGAAATATAGAGGCAAGGGGCACTTCTTCATACTGAGTTAGACTCTTTAGAGTCAGGTATACTTCTTATTTCCGTAGACTGCTAACTCTATGTAGAGAAAGCATTAGGATTACTCTACTCCTTTCTTGTTCATTGCTTGAGACAGATTTATTTTGAATTATTGTTGGATGTTTTCCTCTTTTTGTTTCTTTTAAATTAAGTGCACATTTGCCCCATTTAATTGCTTATTTCCTTGGAAGATTATGTCAATGAAATTTCTTCTAAGAATTGAGTCCTTATTTGGGGTTATGTGTTCTGTTTTTATTGTTAATAATGACTTTGATTCCCTGTATGCCAATTATACCTACAGGAGTTACTGAACGTCAGGCATTGCAGTGACAAGACCACATGTCTTAGAAACAGATGGGCCCAGGGGCACCTGGGTGACTCAGTTGGTTGAGCATCTGCCTTCGGCTCAGGTCATAATCTTGGGGTCCTGGGATGGAGCCCCAAATCAGGTGCCCTGCACAGTGGGGAGCCTGCTTCTCCCTCTCCCTCAGCCTCTCTCCCACTCCCTTCCCCACCCATAACTCATATGCTCTCTCTCTCAAATAAATAAATAAATTCTTAAAAAAGAAAGAAAGAGAGAAAGAAAGAAAGAGGAAAGAAAGAAAGAAAGAAAGAAAGAAAGAAAGAAAGAAAGAAAGAAAGAAAGAAAAGAAAGAAAAGAATCAGAATGGCCTAAGTTTGAATCCAACTTCTGCTCACCCTGATATTGATTCAATTATTTCGTTCCTCAGTTTCCTTATCTGATGACTAAGGACACATTTCATTTAATATTTATTTTATAGGGTTGCCTAGGATGATATATGGAATGCTTCTGTTGGGTTCCTATAGGACGTCCTACCTATAATAGCAACTATTATTATTTTCTCAATTCATTTCATATATGCGAGGGGACTTCTGTGGAATACACAAAAGAAGTCTGTAATCTAAGGAAATATTTTAAGTTCACTGGATTAAACTAAAGTCTTTTTTAAAGTTAATGCTTTCAACAATTGTACTGGCTGGAGAACATCTTTTTTTCATGTTGTTTAGATCTTAATGGTACTTTGTGGGTGGTCTGCCAATTGAGTTTCTTCTTTATTTTTTTTCTTTTTAAGAAGAGTATCTATAATTCCTGAAATGGGTATTTTGCCAATTTTCACATGCCTTGTTTTCTCTTCTCAAATCAACATGTCTCTGTATTTATACAATTCAGAGTTCAAACAACATACATTACACTGCTGTCACCGTACATAAAGACAATCCAAACTTGTTATGCCTAAATATAAAACACGATCCAACTAAGTGAACAGATGTGTCGTATGAGCAAAGCCCCACCATGTTGTTCCTATTTATTGTCTGCCTTGTTTGGAGGGCGTGCCTGGTGCTCCGAGGTGGTGGATAAAGGGCCTTGCCAAGTGCACTCATTTAACGAAACATTTTATGCACATTTTGTTTCTCTGTTCTGTTGCACTGCCCTTGGGTGACAGCATGGTTTGTAGGAAGTTTGGCTAAACTTGTCAAGCCTTTGAAATGACTTTAACAACGTTTCATAGTTACAAGAACTATTATGTTCCTTTCGGAAAATAAAACACGCTTTCCTAATTTTACAGCTGAAATGATGATGAACTTCCAAAATGCAGGATGACCAGTAAAATTCCGTCCAGATTTCAAAATTTACACTGCATTTTCCTAACCGTATTAACAGGACTTATTTTGCACTTTTGCACCTTTCACATATAATAAAATAATAAAACGAGAAAATACAAGTACTTGTCTATGGAAAGTACACCAAGCATCCCCTGTCAGGCTGAAGCCTTCATGAAAATGAAATTCAAAAAAATATGAGTGGTGCTGGTAGACCTTCTCCTTAGGCGCGTGCGTCGGTTAGTATGACTTCCGGGCACCTGGGGACGGTAGCTTGGGCTGTCCATCAGCACTAAACCCAAGGGGTTCATGCTGTGTGCCTGCCTCATTTCTCAGGTGTTGCTTGCTAGCATTTCCAGGATGGGCACTAGGACTTTGAAGGAAAACATCACTTGGGTCCACCTGGTCCAGGTATAGATCTTTCTTGATGCTTTGTAATAATATTGAAAAGATTACCTGGCAATGCTTGATGTTTCAGAAAGGAATGATTGACAAATTCTGCATTCCTCCAGCCTGGTTCTATTAGGAAAAACAGTTCCTTCTTGTTCGATTATCAGTTAGTACATTGCTACGAATTACTGTCCTGAGGCCCTCTTTTTTCCCATCTTTCTGATTTTCCACTGGCTGGTGGTATGCTTCTGAACTCACGGCCAAAGCCCGTTTGTACTCATCAGTATTTATCAGACAGGTCCCACCCCCATGACAGGGGTGCCGGGAGGCACAAAGAGCACAGAGTCAGGGAATGAGTTGCCTGGTTTCAACTTCTGATTTTCTACTTACTCCCTGTGGCAACTGAGCAGGACTTCAGCTTCATTGAATTTTTGTTCCCTTACCTGAGCACTGGGGATGCCATGTAGTGGCCTCCTCAAAGGGCTGTGTTTTAGGACAATGGCAAAATTACCAGCTGCCTCCTCTCGTGTGCTGGGTCTTTAAGTAAAAAATAATAATAATAATAATGTAATGAAGAGTCAATGGAGACAATGAGACAAGCAACAGCCAAAAGGTTATTTGTTTCAGAGTTCTATGAAATACGGTATTACTCGCTCTGCCTACCGTCCTCTGCCAAAGGTCTGATTCTTCCTGTCTTGGGCAGGGGAAGAGAACCAAGTTGGCCCACCTGGTGGTGGTGGCAGGTCCTGAGTATTTATTTACCTGCAGCCCATGGACAAGCTCTGTGCTGAAGTCCAGGATTTAGAAGGTTTGCCCTTAGCAAGAGTGAAGCCCAAACCTTGAACCTTTGGGGACATCGAACTGTAACTCTTAACATCATTCGAGGCAGGATCAGAGCTGACATCCAAGCACAACGTGTTTTCCTGATGCAGACAACTGCAAGGCAGGCGTTTATTTTTCCTTTTCACCGAATTTCCTGACACGTTAAAAATCAAACAAGTATAATTTCGTAATTTCTAGCCAGGGAGGCTTTAAGCAAGAGAGACTGCAGGTACTAACACTTTCTCCGACCTTGGTGTAAGTGATCTCTCAGGCGTGGGGCAGGCCTATTTTGCTTCACTTTGTTGAAGCGTTCTCCTTGTGCCAGTCCTGTGTGTTGTGCATGAGGATATGAAGGCATTTACATAAGATGCTGTGGTTATTGCTAAATGAGATTATGCATTCCCAGTATTTAGCATGGTTCCTGGTCCCCAGTAGACTTGATACATGTAAATAAAGATCCCTAGGCTCACTACCTCTTCCCACCACATCAGAGCTGCTGTTTAAATCCCATAATAGTGGCTTCTCAAGCTTTCTATCTGCTGTTCCTCCAAGTTGCCTTTATGGAATACATGACATTCTGTGATTATTATTTTATTATCGTACGGCTTCATTTTCAATTTGCTGCCTCACACATCGCTGACTATGCCACAAGTGCCACGGTGTAAATATTCTGTGTATCACACCTGCTCCAAACCACCTTGTCTGGGCTGTTGTGGAGACAGGTTTCAAACCCATTTGGTTTTAGGCAAGGAACAAAAATTAGTTTAAGAATAACATGCAATACTCTCTCCTGCTTCTAAGACTCTGTTACCATTTAATTCCTTCTCTCTCCCTCCCTTCCCAAACGCTGCCTGGTTAAAGGCTTCCTGTTTAATCATTTCGTGTTTACTTCCATGTGAGCTTATATTAATTATGTAGATCACCAGTCTCGTCACTGTGAAGGATGAACAGATATTTGATTTGGTAAAGGATCCCCAAGACAGCCTTATTCCTGGGCCTCCTCCCACCCCCAAGCAAATGCCAGTTTGTAATGAGACTTCCTTTGGGCACCAGACTTTCCCCTTAAAGTAATTAAAGCCTGCAGGTCTTAACTACAAAGCTGGTTGATGTAACATGACTTAGCAGAGCAGTTTGAGTTTATACAATGTTATGCTTGAAATGAAAGAACCGGATTGACTCCTAGCTTCTTATTTGAGCTGTGTGTGGGTGTGTGCACGTGAGCACATGCCTGGCCAGTCCAGTTTCCTGAAAGCCTGGTCACCCTCAATGTGGATTAGGACCACACTTAGCTATCTCTCAGAGAGGTTGGCGCTACCCCCTTCACACTCGTGGAGACCCACCAGTGCCTCCTCTGGCCATTCGAGGTATAACCCGTTTCCCTCAAAATCTGCAGACACTGTAAGGAAGCCAAACCAGGAGGTGGCCTCAAGGCTTGGCTGTTTTTCCCATGAATTACTAGTCTGTGTGAAGACCAAGTTACTTAAGAAAAACAAAAACAAAAGCAACCCCCCCAAAACTGATTCCAGCCCCACCCTTGCAACCAGAAAAACAGCCCTTAATCAAACCAACAGCATACTTGTAAAAAGAAATATTTTGCAAAGCAAATGATCAGTTAAATGAATAGGCATACATTTAAAAATTTTAGGGATCAGATTAGATAGAATTTCTATATGCCAAAACAAGTAGAAGGACTGTCCTGTTACCGGAGCTAGTAATCTTGATGAGCATATCATAGTAACCAGAAAATAGAAATTGATTCTTTTGGGGAAGGAGAAAGAAAATATAGTATTTATATTTTTTTTTCGTGAAAGCCTGGCGTTAAAGACTTTATCATCTATCTAATTGCTTGAAAACAGCATGCATTCAATATCAAGTGTTTTTTTTTTTTTTAAGATTTTATTTATTTATTCATGAGAGACAGAAAGGCAGAGAGAGAGAGAAGCAGGGTCCATGCAGGGAGCCTGACGTGGGACTTGATCCCGGGTCTCCAGAATCAGGCCCTGGGTGGAAGGCTGCGCTAAACTGCTGAGCCACCTGGGCTGCCCAATATTAAGTGTTTTAAGAAGGCATATATTTGCTGAATGTCCTTGAAGAATCAGTGCATTCAGAAAGGAGGTAGGGCCAAAATTGAACTCAGACGTTGGGCCAAGGAAGTGGGGTTAGAGAAAGGTACTGGTTGAAAACAACTCAAGAAGAGCAGTGAATAAATTAGGTACAGAGTCCAAAGGCTAACAGTTTCATGAAGACTGGGTGGACAGTGAGCCCTGGAATATTTGATCTCTACTCCAGAAACCTTTTGTGTTCCAGGTATGGTGTAAGTCTAGGTCTAGAAAAGACATCTACCTTCACTCACATAGTTTGCATGCTTGAAGTGGAGGAAAAGCAAATGAAGGATACGAAGCCATGCAGTGTAAAGACAGATGAAGGAAGGTAGCTCAGGGGAGCATTGGGAAGAAGTAAGCATTAAAAGGGAGCAGAATACATAGAAACACATAGAAACACAAAGGGAAACCTAATGGGATGTGCCCTTCAGGAAACCAGCCAAGAGGTTTGTATATAAAAACTCTACTTATCATGATATGCTAATTTTAAACAAGTAAGGCAGAAGGGAATCTGAGTGTTTTTGAGTCATGTCCCAGTAATATTCACTGGGAAATGCTATAGAAGGAGATTCACATGTCAACCAACCATGATGGAAGATAATCTGGGAAATTTGATAACCTGGGAAATTTGATCATGAGTATTTAGATTCTGGAGATTGAGACTGGCCAAAAGAAAAGATTCCATATGAGAAACCACCTGGAGATTATTCAAAACAATGACTCTCAGCCCCAGGTGTCCATTAGGATAACCTGGGGAGTTTTTGTGAGACTATTTTCATAACTGGGCCATCTAGAAATTCAGGGGAGGGTTTAGATCTATTATAAAGATTCTTAAAGTGACTCCAAAGTGCAATCAGATAGAATCACTCATTTAGAGTAGTTGGTCAGGAATACAAGAAGGGGAGAAAGGAAGATCCCCAAATATACAACCTAGGTCAGTGTTTTCAAATGCAAGCACGCATCCAAATCACTTGGATATTAAAACACAGGTGGCTGTCCCTACCTCCAGAATTTCTGATTTATCAGATCTGAGGTATAAGGCCTGGGCATTTGAATTTCTCACTTGTTTCCAGGTGATATTGATGGTGCTGGTCCAAGGATCGCATTTTATGTACCACCAGACTAGGTAAACTGTGAAGGAAGGTGGATTTACAACTGGGGGTAATACAGGCATAATGGGCTCACTGGTTAGGCCTTATGTTGAAGTGGTGTGACAGCTTGGGGAATTGCAATTGTGGTCTGTGCTATGATCTAGAACCCTCCTACTCAAACTGGGATGTCAGATCAGCAACATAGGATCACCTGAATGCTTGTTAGAGAAGTAGAACCTCAGTCCTCACTCAAGAGCCAAAATCATTATTATAACAAGATCTCCACATACTTTGCATGCATTCTAAAGTTGGAGAATCATACTAATGGTTCTTAGCCTTGGTTTCATATTATAATTTTTCATGGAGTCTCTTATCATAGTAATGAAATCTGAATTTCTAGGAGTGAAGCCCATTATTAGTATTGGTATTGTCAAAGCTCCCTGGATGAATCCACTATGTAGATAATTTTGATAGCCACTGATCTAGAATTTATCTCGAAACAGTGTAGTCACACTTGTCGCTTGTCTTGCCTTGAGTGGTCAAGACTTAGGAAACAGAAAGGGATTGAAGCTACACATAGACATAGTGGACATTAGTATGTCCACAGAAGACATTACTGTATCCAGCTGGGAGCTGATGGGACCGCAGAAGCAGGAAAGATGATGCAGGAAACGATAAAACCAAATCAATCTCACTTGCTTCACCAGGACATGTGCATTGCCAGGCTGAATATGCAAAACCACTCAGCTGGCATTCCCTTGGGTTTTCCTAGGCCTCTTCCATGATATGATCTCCTTATTTCCCCGGTGTTAAATTGATCTCTTACTGGTAACCTCATGTCTCAGAGGTTTCCAATACATAAATCTATCATAGCACCTACTAACATGTGAAGCCTTGTCCCATTTTTTATTTTATTTTTTCTTCACTTAGGAGATCGTAAGCCTTGTAAGGACAGGAAAAAAACCTTGTGTGTGGCATTAGTACCTGGAACTCAAGAGATACAAGTATTACTTGAGTAGTTGTATATTTAGCATAGAAGAGAAGAGCAAATTATTACTTTGGGGAAATTATACTGTGAAGTTAAAAAAGGTGATGAAAAAGCTATACATAAAAATATATGTATATACATATATGTGCATATAGAGATAAAGCAAATATGGCAAAATATTAAGTTGTTGAGTCTAGGCAAATGGAATAAGGTAGTTTATCATAATATTCCTTGGCCTATTCTCTAGAGTTAAATTTTTAAAATGTAAAAATTATGAAAAAATGCATTTGAAATAGTCTTTGAGTTATTTCTTTAAGTTGACAGTTACTTTTTTTTGTTTTAAATAACTGTTGAAATAATAAAACCCACATTGCTATTTTTCCTATAAGTTTTGTAGAATATAATTTCCTTCCCTTAGAGATACTTAGATTTTTGAAGAGATTTAAGATTGTTTTATACCAACCAAGATTATTTCCAACCTAAAGAATAACTGCACCTTACTGGTTAAAAGCTCTTTACTTATGAGAGAAATATTGGTTTGGTGGAATCATTCAGATTGCCTATTTATGCTTATGTACCTAGATCTGTATTTCCATATTTCACTTGAAAAAAAAAAGCCACGTAGAATTTTGAAAATTCATTTTGTTTTTCTTAATTTTTCACTTGATTATTTATAATGCTTAAGTGTAAAATAGCAATTTAGATGATAATTGATGGTATTAATTTATCTTTCTGTCACGCGAAGTCTATTCATCACAGACTGATAATAGTTTATACAGAATTTCTCCTTTTAAGCCTACAAAATGGCTGCTAAAGTCAAAGCATTTTTGTTTATATTTTCATCCTTGGTGAACAGTTAGGATATTTGTAGGTAGAGTATTTGTACATATCTCTCCAATCTCAACTGGGGACTTCTTTCCCCAGTATATTAAAGTAGAGGAATTGTGTTGTTGCTATTCAATTTGTATGCAATTGGAAAAGTGACCTCCTCCTTATCCTAAATATAGGTGAATAATCAATGCATTTGAACTTGCCACCATTTAGTTTATTGAGACAGGCTATTTTCAAGAATTCATAGCTTAAAATACAATGCCATAAATACTGTTCAGCCCCATCTTGACAGAGTGGATGAAAATCCTTGAATTGTAAAGTTGTAATCCACTGGGTCAGTGACATCACTTTGGAGAAGCAGCAGAGATCCCTCTGTAAAAACATGTGGCCAATCTCTAAGTTTCATTAAAAATAGAGGTTGGGGGGTGCCTGGGTGGCTCAGTCAGTTAGGTTCTGAACTCTTGATTTTCACACTTAGGTCATGATCTTAGGGTCATGAGACTGAACCCCATGTTGGATCCTATGCTCAGTGCAGAGTCTGCTTGAGATTCTTTTTCTCTCTCTCCCTCTGCACTCCCCCCATAAATGAATGAAAGATTGAAAGAATGAATAAATAAAGTCCTTAAAAAACCTGGAAGTTAGGATTTTACCTTGTATTTCTTGGGGGTTTTCCAACTGATTCCTAACTAATAAAGTCCTATTATCTCTCAGAAAGCACCTGGATAATCAGAAGAAGCTTCCTTCAAGAAGCTTGTTTTAATTGTTTTGCTCTTCCTTACTATTGAAAAAGCTTTTATCTTGCTATTTTCTTTTTATACATTTTTCCTTTTCTTATTTTCTCTTTCATGGAGGATAGCCAGCCATCTTCTTTTTCATATCAACTTCCATTAACTTAAAAATGGTTCATTAATTCAGTATTTATTGAGCACTAGTTATATGCCAGGTACTGTTCTTGATACATTAGTGAGACAACAAAGATCCCTGCTTTCATGGTGCTCACATACTTACGAGGGAGAAGAGGGATGAGAGGCAATAAGCATAGTTAAAAGTAGGAAAAAATTAAGATAAAATAGCAGCCTTGCCCAGCCAGAAAAAAAATAATAAATTATCTGGCATGATAGAAGGACACAAATGCTTTGGCGAGGAGGTGGGGGAAGGAACAATATAAATGGAATTACTGGGACACCTGGGTGGCTCAGTGGTTTAGCACCTGCCTTTGGCTCAGGGTGTGATTCCAAGTCCCGGGATGGAGTCTCACATCAGGCTCCCTGTGTGGAGTCTGCTTCTCCCTCTGCCTATGTCTCTGCCTCTCTCTCCCTCTGTGTCTCATGAATAAATAAATAAAATCTTAAAAAAACATAAATGGAATTACTAATGTAAGTGTGTATCTGTGTGTGTGTGTATTGAAGAACAGCTTGCAATTTTTAAATAGGTTGGTCAGGTGACCAACCAGAGGTAATGAAGTAGTGACATTTGAGCAAATACCTTGAGGTAAAGGTGCGACATGCCTGGCATGTTCCAGAATATGAACAAAGCCAATGTGACATGATAGCGGGAGAGATAGACGAGTTGTCTCTTACCTGAAATGAAATGTGATGCCATTGGTAGCTTAAAAGGACAACAGTGGATGCTTGTTTGAGAATAGTTTGGAGAGAGAGGTCAAGAGAGAAGCGGGGAGACCACTTAGTTTTACTACTCCAGGGGGAAATGATATTGGGTTGGACCAGAGTATTGACATTGTAGGTGGTGAGCTGTGGGATGTAGATATATTTTGAAGATAAAGTCAACAGAATTTCCTAATGCATGGAATGGGATGTATAAGAGAAAGGGAAGAATTAAGAAAAATTCTAGGATTATTAAAATACCTTTTTTTTTTTTTTTTGCTTTTCTTCTGTGAGCCTGAATTACCCCAGCAAATGCTTCCTCTACCTGTAGAAAATGTTTCCACGTCTTTCATCATTCCTATGGCTGTTTTCTGAAAACCTTCATCTTTCTCTTCTTTTTTTTTCTTATATTCTATTAAAATGTTTCTAATAAGTATGGGAAAACAATTCTGATAAGGGTCTCACACAAGGATCATCAAGGGGAAACTGCTTTCTATTTACAAAAATTTGGAAGGAGATAAGGAACACGTTCTCTGATAGGCAACTAAAGAGAAGTAAAGGGGCAGACTTTGTTGAACACTTGAATTTTCATGGAAATGTCTCTCTATCACTGAACATCATCAGAGACAATCCCAGCTAACATTGTCATAGCCTTGATAAATACCTGAGTCAGCACCTTCCTTTTCAGCAACTCCAGGACAAGCCCTTCCATTCCTGTCCATGCAGTAACTAATTGTATTAAACTCATGACTCTCCTGGATTGTTCCCCATCTAATAGAAGTCATTTCTAAATGTATTCATTCCCATCGATGAGAGATTATGGGAAATTTCCAATATTCTACACCTGACATACAGACACTCTGACATCAAAGCTTGATATTGTCATCAAGGGTAAAATCATCGGGGCAGCCGGGTGGCTCAGTTGGTTAAGCATCTGCTTTTGGCTCAGATCATGATCTCAGAATCCTAGGATCAAGTTCCGCATTGGGCTCCCTGCTCACAGAAGAGCCTGCTTCTCCTTCTCCTGCTCCCACTGCTTGTGCTCTCTCTGTCAAATAGATAATTAAAGTCTTAAAAAAAAGAGTACAATCATCTTGCCAAACACTTATTTTGGAAACGTGAAAATGAATGATAAATTAGGGGATGATTTGAGTAAAATGTGACTGTTGAGTTTGCTCGTGCGCATGTCTTCTGCAATCAAATCACACCAGAAACACAACAAAATGCACACATGCACACACCTCAAACGTCTTCTCGGTGGCACTACTCTTGAAGATTAGTGAACCTCTCCTCCTCTTTCACATTTGTAACATTCTTCTACATTAAAGACAACAAAAAAAACCTACCTCATTCAACATCCCAGAAAAATCCAAGTGCTCTGGTGCAAATTGCCATGCTATGCACGCAACAGGAAAGTACTATTGTATCCAAAGACCTTAAGCAGAAATTGCCAAATTCTGCAGAAGTGATCCCTACAGAGGCCAGTGGTGGCCGGTATAGTGGTTTTAAATGTCACTATAACTCCCAAAGCCCTCAGCAGTTAGGCAGAGTTGTGAGTGCAGATGAGAAAGCCACCAAAGAATTTGCAGCAGTGGTATAGAAGTTAATTGAAAAAGGAGGCTACACATTGGATCCAATTTTCAACTTTGATGAACAAGTTTCCATTTTAAATGCATGTCTTGAAGGACCTACATCTCAAAGACGGGAAAACATGTCCCAGGATTTAAGGCTGCCGAGGATCACTGAATTAGGAAGTGGAGAATAATGAGCCACAATTACCTGTATCTGCTGCTACAACTTTCTAATTTCAAATCACCTCTCTTCCACCACTTTGTAATAACCCACAAGCTGCAACTCTTCCCAGCTCATTTCCACTGCAAAGTTTCAGTCTTTTTCAGGGAAGAGTGCCACATTATCGTACTATTCCTGCATTTTTTTTTAAACCACTGAACATGTATGAAATGCCGTCAATGTTTTTATTACGTTCCTTTTTTTTTCCCTATGAGTCACTGATGAAATTTCTGAGTGTTTTATCCCTAACTTCACTTTCCCCATAAGCCTTGTTTCGTTTTGTTTTTCTCACAATTTAGCATAGTGTGATGATTTTTAGGAACACATATATGGTATTATCGCAGAACTGACAGTATGGGGTAATTGCATTTTCCCCCCCTTGAAACACAATGACTGTGTTAAGAACTGATCTCTCAAATTGTTTGGTATGCCTGGAAGAGTAGACTGTAATTTCTGGGTCAGTTACAGAATTCTAAAATAACATGGGTTTTTAGAATTACTGAATTTATGTATTTCATATAATGAAGGAATGGAGTCTTGGAGAGGTCAAATGAATTTTCTAGGGCCACACAGCAAGACAATGACAGATCTAGAATCGGAGTCCGTGTCTCTTGACTACTAGTTCAATACTCTTTCTTGTTCAGATTGGTTTAAAAGTGGTTGTCACAGGGCAGCCCTTGATCTGGCAGCATCAACGTCATCTTGAAACTTGTCAGTAATGTAAATTCTGTGGGCTGGCCCAGTGGCCCTCTGGGTGATCTGGATGCCCACTAACATTTGAGAACGACTGGCTTAGAATAAACTGCCAGTATCTGTGATCCAGGAGACACCAATACACTAGAAAGTGCATCTAAAATATTAAGAACAGTTTGAGAAGATTACATTCTTCTTGTAATTTTCATTGATTCAAAAAATATTTAAGATATATATGCAATTCTTAGATCTTGGTTTTATCCATTAATATAAGTATACACAGCACCAAACAAAAAGGCAGATTCTAGATAATAATCTCCCTTTACGTAGTATTCAAAGGATAAAAAAAGTAGCATGTTTTTCTTGTTAAGAGCAAGCCACCAAAAAACTACATATTTATGGGAAAAATCTATATATGTGAAAATCTATTTGTGTGTGTATAGTTATAATCTCGGGAATCACAAAATAGCAACCAAAGAAACAGTTGAATCAACCCAAATATTTTATAGTTTGAGAACTAGAAAGAAATAGAGTTCACATAGCTATGAATCGCCTTACCTGTCTTCCCCATTGAGCACTGCAATACAAAGTTAAGTGAGCCAGGAAGATGGGGGACATTTCCTAAGTTCTTTGCAATCCAGAGAATTCTCCGGAGCTGATTTTAGTTTATATATACGATGTTTGGGGCCAGTTCAGAACTTTTACTAGGGGACTTAGAAACATGCACATTAGTCAAAATTCACTTCAGAATCAACGTAAGAGACCTTAGGTCTCCATCAGTCATATAGAAGGATGAAGACATATTTTGCTGTCCTCACGAGCTTTTCATTTGCTTTTCTTACCTCATTTGGAGCAATGATGGGCTTGGATGCCAACTGAAGACCAGAAGTGCCAGGAGAGCCACTCAGCTCAGAGTTTAGGCGGTTGGCTCTCAGCTTACCAGGTGGCCTTGATTGTGTCACCTAACCTCTCAAAGCTTCAATTTCCTGATTGTAAAAGGGGGATAATATAGCTCCCCTCATGGGGTGTGGTGAGGATGGAATCATGTCATAATACGCAAAACTTCAGTCTCTTAACAATCACCATGATGTTAATTCATATTCTTCCAATGAGCTTCTTTTCTTTCTTCCTTTCCTTTTTCTCTTTTTCTTCCTTCCTTCCTTCCTTTCTTCCTTTCTTTCTTTCTTTCTTTCTTTCTTTCTTTCTTTCTTTCTTTCTTTCTTTCTTTCTTTCTTTCTTTCTTTCTTTCTTCTTTCTTTCTTTCTTTCTTTCTTTCTTTCTTTCTTTCTTTCTTTCTTTCTTTCTTTCTTTCTTTCTTTCTTTCTTTCTTTCTTTCTTTCTTTCTTTCTTTCTTTCTTTCTTCTTTCTCTCTTTCTTTCTTTCTTTCTTTCTTTCTTTCTTTCTTTCTTTCTTTCTTTCTTTCTTTTTAAAAGATTATATTTACTTATTCATGAGAGACACACAGAGAGGCTGAGACACAGGCAGAGGGAGAAGCAGGCTCCCTGCGGGGAGCCCGATGCAGGACTCGATCCTAGGACTCCAGGATCATGACCTGAGCCAAAGGCAGATGCTCAACTACTGAGCCATCCAGGTGCCCCTCCTCTTTTCTTTTCTTTTTCTTTTTTTTCTGCCTCAATCTGATTTTAGGCTTTGGTTAATTTCTCAGTGCTCTTTTTGTGACTAACTGTGCCAGTTTTGTCTCATTAGTTATGGCCTTCTATTTGTCACTCCTGTCATTTGTGTACCAGTCATTTCCCCATCTTAGTCTGTAATTTCCTTAGGGACAGGGATCATCGCCCCCCACTGCACTTCAAACATATAGTAGGTGCTCAATAAATGTATGTTGAATGACTGAGAGAATCAAAAGTAAATGTGGACCTTGGAAATAAATGGAGCATATCCCAGCAATTAACTTGCTGACTGAGAGCATTTCTGCTTAGAGGAACACTTCGGGTATTGGGCAGACTGAATAAGTAATAATGTTTGCTTCTTTTGGTGACAAAAATATCCTTTCATGACACTAATTTCCCTTTACTTGTGCATCGACCAAAGTTTTGTTCCTAAACACCTGCCAAAGAGATGTAAACCCACAGCGATGTGTGTATTGATATGTATAGCCAGTGTCAAGTTGAATATGAAGTAAAGTGAAAGATAGAAATGTGACCATGTAAACAAATAGCCCCTGTTGTTTCTTGTGAGCCCATATGTGACACTAATCCAGAAATGCATGCCAGGGGCAGTTGAAATATGCTTTGAATTACTAGCAGTGATGTTTCTAGAACTGAGCACACCGCATGATTTATATCCTGATGTTCTCAATCAGATTCTAGTGATCGATTAATCACACTATCAATAACAAAGAAACAGGTGTGTTTCTAAAGTCCTGTGCTTGCTAGAGGCAATTACGTCCCCCTATGGGTGCTACCTTAGAAACGCAGTTTGGAAGTATTCTCGTCCGTGCTAGGAAAATTGCTAGTTGAATTCCTGCTTGGATAAAACAGCTATGGGCTTCTAGTCGGTGACCCTAAGACTACACTTCCGTCACAATCCAGGGCATCAGTACAATGTTTTGCAGGCTTCTTTAGACAAAGTTCATTTTATGTATTTATTTAAAGATTTTATTTATTTTTTCATGAGACACACACAGAGAGGCAGAGACACAGACAGAGGGAGAAGCAGGCTCCCTGTGGGGATCCCGATCCGGGACTAGATCCCAAGACCCCAGGATCATAATTTGAACCAAAGGCAGATGCTCAACCACTGGGCCACCTGGGCAACCCGGCAAAGTTCATTTTGATGATGAAAATGGCAAAGTTGAGTGGTGGAAAGAGCAGCTGGGCTGCCCTGAACTGACATTAGGAAGGACCTTCACTGCTCTGGGTAGAACATATTTTAATTTTCCATTTAGATTAGCTGGAGAATGTGCTGTTTATTAAGATCCTTCTATGAGTTTTTAGTTCAAGTTATATATATATATATTTTTTCATATTTCTCTTGAGTTTTTATTACAAGGCTACTAAAGACTAATAGAAACATGACTAATAGAAAGACTAATAGAAACTAATAGAAACAAGACTAATAGAAACTATTATCAGGAAGTTGTCTCCTGATAAAAGAGGACAACAAATTTTGGGAAAATGAAAAATAGTTCAACTAGTTCTGGTAGGTGAAGCAGGGTAAGTAGAGTGACAGCCTGGAGGGCATTGCTAAGGGAGAGGGGACCAGTACACCCAGCACAACCCCAGATAGCTGGCCAGAGGAACAGAGTGGAAGTACAAACACAAGGCTTATTTGAAAGTGGAGAGCAAAATCAGACTTCCCTCCCACTCCATCTACCACCCACATAACAACATTATTCTTACACATAAAGGGGAATGAGGGTCTTCCGGCACAGATCTTTTTAAAGTAATTAGTTTCCAGATCCTCCTCTACTATGTGTACTGTTTTTCTAAAGCTGATCTGTCTTGGAACACTGGTTGTGGTGTATCTCTCCCCTCCCCCGTTATTACCATAATCATGTGACCTTACCCTAGTCACCTGTCCTGTGCTGAATATCCTCAGTGAGAATAGCACCAGCAACAACTCTGAGGGGCCACTCATAGATTTTGAAAATAATTTGATGATTCTATGAAGTATAAATTCTCATTCTTTCTTTACCTGAATGATGTTTTCAGTGCATATATCTAGAAAAAGAAACAATAGAATTGAGGCTGACACATGTGTCTGTACTACTTCCTCAGAGACAAGTGAGCTTATTAAGCAAAAATGTTGCACTACTTCAAGGGTGACACCCACACAGGCACTGGGTTGAATGGCACCCCCTGAAGTTGTGCAGTGCACAACGTGTGGAACTGAAGACAGCGTAGAACTGAGTAACGTTTCTTTCAACTAGAAGCGTTCTTACAATAAAATTCTACATTTTGTGTTTGATAATTCTTTTCAATATTTGTCTATATTATATACTTTGGCTCAATTGTGAACTAATTATAACTCAGTTGAGAAGGGAAAAAGTTAATGAGCATCACAGGCATAGGGAATGTAGAAAAAGTATAATTTCAATTTGCATATATATATTTTGGTTATAGAAGATGAATATTGAGTGTTCAGCAATATATATATATTTATTTATTAAATCACAAATATGCAACACATTAGAATAGAACAATAAGATTCTGTAAGGGAAGTGAAATAGAAACAGGAGTCCAAGTCAAAAAAGTAATGTTACAAATGATCAACAATAAAGAAGAAGTAGTTATTTTGAAGAGGTATATATTTTGAAAATGGAAAATAGAGGGTATCAAATACTATTGTATTTCCCTTCCACGAGATATCTTCAGGAGAGTAAGAGTGATGTACCAGGGTTAATTAAAATGAAAGTGTTTGCAATGTGCCAGAAATTACACTTGTAGCAACTGTTTACTCTATAATGGAACATTCTGCATGTCAACTTAAAGTCGTTTAAAAGATACATTGTTTTTCAAAGTTCTTTTTGGGGGGATATGCAAACAAAAAAAATAATTAAAAACCTTAGAATGACAAACAGCCAGGCATTTGCCAATGGGCAAAAACTGAGAAGATTCTTCTTTAAAAGTTTTGAAGCAACTGTCTGAGGCCATTTAGACAAGTGTTATGATTCTAGTGCTTTCTCCTCACAGGGAAGAGGACAGTTTAGCAGCTGCTTTCTCATCTTCTTATCCTAAAACGATGCCTTTCTACCCTAAAAAGGAGACTCCCTCATGTACACAAGATTTGGCTAGCCTTTCAATACTCTCGTGTTTAAATGTGAATGGTAAACTGAGGATCATCAAGTATTTGAGGAAAAACAGCAACATGAAATAGAAAGACCAGATAAGCAAACTGAAAAACAGACCCTGGGGAAATGAAAGTAATTAAGCTAGTGGAGAAATTACAACAAAATAAATCAACACTTAAACTCTCCTTGAAGGAATTAAAGGGGATATCACATCCCTAAAACAATAATAGGGTGCCAAGAAAGGAAACATCAGAAATCAAAAAAGAACTCCTAGAAATTAAAAGTCTAACTGCAAAAAAACTTAAAAAAAGAAAAGTCAATAAGGAGGGTGCCTGGGTGGCTCATTCAGTTAAGCATCTGCTTCTGCTTAGGTCATGATCCCAGGGTCCTGGGGTAGAGTCCTGAGTCAGATTCCCTGCTCAGTAGGAAGCCTGCTTCTCCCTCCCCCTACTCCTGCTCTCTCTCTCTCTCTATCAGTTAAATAATTAAAATCTTTAAAGAATGAGAAACTTAAAAAAAATAAAAGTTAATAAAGGAGTTGGAAGACAAAGTTAAGGAAATGTTCCAGGAAGTAGGAAAAAATGTCAAAGATTTAGACAATATGGGGAAGAGAGTTAAATGAAGCTGAGATTCCACTCAGGAAATCAAACATTTCATGAACTGAAATTCCATACAGAGAAGGAAGACAGTTGGTGGGCAGGTGGGAGTCAAAGCAGAGATGAAAGGGCCATTTGTCTTTGATGTTCACTCAAAGTTCATTCAATGAACCCTGAGCTCACTCTCATTTGCATAGCACAAGGGCCATGACACTGAAAAAAGGAGAAATAGAATGTGGCAGCCTGCCTACATGAACTTGCCATAATTTTGATTAGTCTAGTCATAATTATAAAGCTGTTATCAGGTTTTGGTTGTTAGAATTAATCTATAGACAAAGCATAATTTTTTATAATTGTTATGATTATAACAGAATGTATTTTTTCAATATCTTTTTTTTTTTTTAATTAAGTAGGGTCCACACCCAGTGGGATGCAGGGCTTGAACTCTCAACTCTGAGATCAAGACCTCAGCTGAAATCAAGAGTCAGATCCATACTGACTAAGCCACCCAGGTGCCCCTCAATCTTGGGAATTAAAAGTAGATGTACAGTTGATAGAGATTTGGAAACAGAAGATGGGAAGGAAGAGGTGGGAAGAATGAGGACCCTAAAACGGTCATCTTAAAAAAAAGTGGGTAGCGAGGAGATTCTTTCTGCAGGCTATAAAATAATAAACAGATGTTCAGGGGCACCTGGGTGGCTCAGTCAGTTAAGTACCTACCTTCAGCTCAGGTCATGATCCTGGGGTCCTGAGATTGAGCCCCACATTGGGGCTGAGCAGCCTGAGTTTGCTTCTCCTTCTCCCTCTGCTGCTCCCCCTGCTTATGCTCTTTCTTTTTCTCTTTCTCAAATACATAAAAAAATAGATGTTCAATATTATTTAATGTAAACACTAGAATGTATGAGTAGAGTGATATCTAATTAAAGTTTTAACTGGAAGAGATGAGGAAAGAAGGGGAAAAGGAAAATAGAATAAATGAGATTAATCATGCACAGTGTATGGTTTACTAGGATTGTCATAACAAAATACCATAAATTGAGTGACTTATGCAACAGAAATGTATTCCCTCAAACTTGTAGAGGCTAAAAGTCCAAGATGCAAGTGTTGGCAGGGTTGATACCTTCTAAGGGCAGGGGGGATGGAGAATGCATTCTGTCTTTTCTTCTAGATTTTGATAGCTTAGGTGTTTTTTGGCTTGTTGGTGATGTTCTTTCTCCCTGTGTATTCACATCGTCTTGCCCCTATTTGTATCTCTCTTTGTGTCCACATTTCCCTTTCATTTGAGTTTCCCAGTCACCTTGGATCAGGACCCATCCTAATGACCTCATCTTAACTTGACCATCTGTAAAGATACTATTTCCAAATAAGCTCACACTCATAAATATTGGAAGTTAGAATGTTAACATTTTTTTTTAAGATTCTATTTATTTATTCATGAGAGACACAGAGAGAGAGAGAGAGGCAGAGACACAGGCAGAAGGAGAAGCAGGCTCCATGCACTGAGCCCGACATGGGACTTGATCCCGGGTCTCCAGGATCATGCCCTGGCCCGAAGGCAGGTGCTAAACTGCTGAGCTACCCAGGGATCCCAGAATGTTAACATTTTTTAAAAAAGATTTATTTAGTTATCTTATATAGAGGGAGAGGGGGAGAGAAAAAGTATAGGGGGAGGGACAGAGGGAGAGAGACTCTTAAACAAACTTTGCACTGGGCAGGAAGCCCAATGTGGGGCTTGATCTCATGACCCTGAGATCACGACCTGAGCCCAAACCAACAGTCGGACATTTACCACCCTGACTGTACCACCCAAGCGCCCCTAGAATGAGGAGATCTAATTCAACCCATAACATATGGCAAGATTAAGAAAACAATGTAAGAAACATGAAATTAATTCTAACGCATTATTACTCTTTATTATTTGTATCATATAATAATATTATCACTTATATATTATTGCATTAACTGTATTACTTAAAGCTATGGCATTAACCATCATAGCAAACAAAAAACTAAAATAATTAAAATCTTCGGCGTTTAGAACTGGGGTAGGTCAAAGTGGTGTGGCAGCCTTGTACTCGACCTTTTTGTAATATTTTATTTCTAATCATATACATTTATTTCTTTGATAAAAACTAAGAAAAAAATTTAAGGAGTCTTCTCTTCCCCCAAGCAATATATGTATATAAAACAGTAAATGTATATAAATACATTTTTTTCTTTTGTAAATTCAGATATAACTAATATGAAATAAAATTCAGCATTCTAGTGGAAAGTTTTGTGAGTTTTGACAAGTGCATACATTTGTGTAACTATAGTTATAATCAAGATATGGAACAAGTCTATCACCTTCCCCTGCTCTACCTCCCCTCCACATCCCCCTTGTTCTTTTCTTTGCCCCCCTAACGTCTGACGCCAGTGATAAATTTTGTGTCTATGGTTGTGCCATTTCCAGCATGTCGTATGAATGGAACTGTACATTATGCTGTCTTCGAGTCGGCCTTATTTCTTTATTTTCAGGTTTATTAAGATATAATTGACATATAACATCATAAAGATTAAGGTATACAAGCTGTGGCTTTGATACACGTATATATTGCCATATGATTACTACTCAGCTCACTCCATATGTCACATAATTACTATTTCTTTTTTTTTTTTTATGATAGTCACACAGAGAGAGAGAGGCAGAGACACAGGCAGAGGGAGAAGCAGGCTCCATGCACCGGGAGCCCAACGTGGGATTCGATCCCGGGTCTCCAGGATCGCGCCCTGGGCCAAAGGCAGGCACCAAACCGCTGCGCCACCCAGGGATCCCACTATTTCTTTTTTGTAGTAAGAACATTTAAGATTTAGACTCTCAACAACTTTCAAGTATATAATACATTATTTTTTTATGCTTTTCACTTATCTTAAATTCGAGTTAGTTAACACATACCAAATATGTAACACATTGTTGTGAACTATAATCACAATGCTGTGCGGTAGAGCCTCAAAATTCATTCATCTTCTAACTGGACGTTTTTATCCTTTGACCAACATCTCACCATTTCTCTAATGCCTCAGTTTCTGGTAAGCACCATTTTGAGTTTCTATTCTTATCCTTGGCAAACACACTTGGGATTTATTGCTTTTATTGCGGAGCGGCATTTCATTGCAGGGATGTACCAATTTCTTTATCCACTCACCAACATTAGAGTTGTTTCCAGTTTTTGGCAATCAAAATAAAACCACTATAAGCATTTATTTGTGTACGTATAAGTTTATATTTCATTTAGTAAATGCCTGGGAGTGTCACTGACTAATGATGTTCAACATCTTTTCGTGTGTTTTTATTGGCCATTCACAACCTTCCTTGGTAAAAACTCTATGCATATCTTTTGTCCATTTTTGTTATTGGGCTGCTTATTTCCTTATTATTGACTTGTAAGTGTTCTTTATATGTTCTGGATATGAGTCATTTATTAGATACATGATTTGAAGGTGTTTTCTCCTAGTTTGTGGCTTGTCATTTCCCTCTTTAATGGTGTTTTGATAGGAAGATTTTAAAGATGTTCCCTGTTTCTCCCCCACCCCCAGAATTCCTGCCCCCTGGATTTTCAATCAAACACTATTATAGGTACTGCTCTGAAGGGCTTTTGCAATTGTTAAAGTCCCAAGTCAGTTGACCTTGAGATACAGAGAATATCGAAGTAGGCAAATCTAATCACATGTCTCCTGTAAAAGCAAAGAGCTTTCTCTGGTGGGAGGTAGAAGAGGAAGTCAGGGGGATTTAAAATATGAGAAGTATTCAGTGTACCATTGCTGGCTTGAAAATGGGAGCCCACATGGTGAGGGATGTGGCTGCCCCTAGAAGCTGAAAATAGCTCCCAGATGATAGCCAGCAAGAATTAGGACTTTAGTCCTACAGGTGCAAATAGCTGAATTCTAATAATAATATGAGTGAGCTTGAAGAAATCCCAAACCTGATGAGAATATAGCCAGCTGACATCTTGATTTCAAACTAAGCAGAGAACGCGCCCATACCCTGCCAAAGTTTTGAAGTACAGTATTAAACGGGTACTATTTTAAGATGCTAAGTTTGTGATGATGTGGTATGCAGCAATGGGAAACTAATACAGGTATCTTTTAAAGAGCAGAAGTTTTTAATTGTGAAGGCCAATTTTTCCATTTCTTTTTTAATGGATTTTTCTTTTTGTGTCATATCTAATTGCAAACAGGATAACCATGGTCACAAAAATGTTATTTTTTTTCTAGAATTTCTATCGTTTTAGCTCTTCTAGTTAGGTCTATGACCCATTTTGAGTTAATTTTTATGAAAGTTGTTATTAGATAAGGGTCTGTAATAGTTTCCTAGGGCTGGCCATAACAAAATGCCATATGCTTGTGGGCCTCAGAAAACACACATTCATTCTCTCACTGTTCTGCATTTAGTTTCTCACAGTTTTTCCAGAAGTCTGCAGTTATCAGCAGAGCCATGCTCTCTTCAAAGTCTCCAGAGAAGAATCTTTCCTTGTCTCTTCTAGTTTCTGGTGGTTGCCAACAATGCTTGATGTTCCTTTGCTTGTGGCTGGGTAACTCCAATCTCTGACTCTATCTTTACATGGACTTCTTCACTGTGTCTCCCTGTATAGCCTCCCTTCCCTCTTTATGGATGCCAGTCACTAGATTTAGGAGCCACCCCCATCCAGTGTTGTCACTTCTTAACTAATTATATCTGCAAAGACCCTCATTTCATCAGGGGAGTTGGCTTGCTATTTTCTTGTAGTGTCCCTATTTGGCTTTGTATCAGAGTAATGGTGGCCTGTAAAATGATTTTGGAAATGCTCCTTTATCTTCAGTTTTTTTTTTTTTTTTTTTCAGAAGAGTTTGAGAAGGATTGGCACTAAATCTTTAGGTGATTCATGGAATTCATGAGGGAAACCATGTAGTCCTGGGCTTTTCTTTGTTGGAAGGGTTTTTTGATTATTGAGTCCATCTCCCTATTAATTATTGGTCTGTCCAGGTTTTCTTCATGACTCAGTCTTGGTAGGTTGTACGTTTCTAGGAATTCATCCACTTTTTTCTAGATGTTCCAATTTGATTGGTATGTAACTTTATAATAGCCCTTTGTGATCTTTTGTATTTTTGTGGTATCTGTTGTAATGTCTCCTTTCTCATTATCATTTTATTTATGTGAGTCCTCTGTCCTTTCCTTTTTTTTTTCTTGGCTAATCTAGCTAAGAGTTTGTTAATTTTATTTATCTTTTCAAAGAACCAACTACTAGTTTTGCTCATCCTTTCTGTAGTTTTCTCTATTTCATCGATTTCTGCTCTAATATTTATTATTTCTTCTGGTAATTTTGGATTTAGTTTGTTCTTCCTTTTTACTTCTTTAGGTGTAATATAAGGCTATTTATTTGAGATTTTTCCTTTCTCTTGATGAAAAATTGTATAGCTATAAACTATATTATTGCTTTTGTTGTGTCCCATAAGTTTTGATTATGTTGTGCTTCCATTTTCATTTGTCTTAAGATACTTAATTTCTGTTTCTTCTTTGATCCATTGATTGTTCAGAAGTATGTTGTGTAATTTTCAGGTTTGTGAGATTTCTAGCTTTCCTCCTGTTGATTTCTAGAGTCAACCATATTGATTGGAAAAGATACTTGATATAATTCTTATTTCTTGAATATTTTGAGACTTGTTTCATTGCTTAACCTATGATTTGTCCTAAAAACATGTTTCAGGTGTGTTTGGGAAGAATGTGTATTCTGCTTCTGTTAAATAAAATGTTTTGTGTATGTTCTGTGTATGTTTGCTCCCTCTCATATGACATTGTTTTTTCTTGTTTCAAAATTTTCACTTAGTCTTTTGACAATTTAATTATATGTGACTCAGTGTAGCTCGTTACAGATTCGACTTCTTTGGGATCCTTTGAGCCTCATGAATGTGGATGTCTATTTCTTTCTCCAGGTTTAAGTGCTCATTCACTCTTTTTTAAAATAAACTTTCTTCTCCATCCCTTTCTCTTCTCCTTCATAATTTCCATAATACATCCATTGCTCCTTTTGCTGGTTTCTCATTAGTTCTTGTAGATTTTCTTTACTTTTTTTCCTTCTTTTTTATTTTTGCTCCTTTAACAGCATAATTTCAAGTGATCTGCCTTTGAGTTCACTAATTCTTTATTCTACTTGTTAGATTCTGCTGTCAAAGATTTCCATTTAATTCTTCAGTACAGTCATTATATTCTTGAGGTCTAGGATATCTATTTTCTTTCCTTTGTTTATTTGTTTCTGATGGTTCCTGTTTTTTTGTTGTATTTCCCATTTTATTCATGCATTATTTTCTTAATTTCCTAATTTCAGTTAGTTTTCCATGTTTTATAGCCTCTTGAACTTCTTTTAGAGAAATATTCTGGAATCTGTGTCTGACAGTTCATAGATCTCCATTTCTTAGGACCAGTTGTTGGAACTTTATAAGTTTCCATTGCTGGTTTCATGTTTACCTGATTCTCCATGGTCTTTGTATTTTTGCATTAATATATGTGTATTTGATAAGCATTTTCTCTTTCAGACTTTATTTATTTAGTAGGGAGAGATCTTTACCAGTCACCTCAGCTTGGGGTATTAGCCTGGTCAGGTGCTAGTGCACATGGGCATGCAAGGCTTGCTATTTGGTTCTCTAGTTCAGCAAGCCTACTGTCTATCTTCTAAAGTTGGGGGTCGGGGAAGGGTGCTGCTGGCTGGGCTCCATGGTTGGGTAGACCTACTGGCTGAGCTCTATATTCAAGCCAGGCTCCTTGGTAGGCTCCCTGGTTAGATGTAGCTTCTACCTGTTTCTACAGTAAGGTGGGCTACTAGCCGGGCTCTGCAATTACCTGATTACTTGGGCTTACAGGCTCTAAGCCCTTCTAGGATAGTGCTACTAGCTGGACTCCATGACTAAGCAGGCCATGGGCTGTGCTCCATAATCTTGGTTTTGTGGGGCCTCAGGTATGCTTTTCTACTGGATGGTGCTACTGGTACCCTATTTAGGCATAGTCACAGGCCAGGCTTTATGGTTGGATGGGGCCTCGGGCAAGCGCTCCATGATCAGGTGGGGCTAAAGGCTGTACTCTGAAGTTAGGTGGGGCTGTAGGCTGGGCTATGTGATCTAGTAGGCCATTGACTGTACTTTGCTGTTGGGTGTGGCTGCTGGTCAGGTTCCCTGGTCAGTTATATGGGGTACTGTACTTTAGATTTGGGCAAGGCCATTGAGTACAGTCCCTGGTTGGGTAAGGCCACAAGCTATGCTCCACGATTGGCCAAGGTCATTGGATGGACTCGTCCTGGTCAAGGTCACAGTTTGTGCTCAACAATCAAGGGGGACCATATGCTGACCTCCACTGCTGTGTGAGATTGTAGGCTGGATACTGCAGCTAGGCGTTACTGTAGGTTGAGCTCTGAGGCTCCTTGGGGTGCTCTGCAGGCTCCTTGATTATGCAGGGCCAGGGGCTATCCTCAACAATTGGGTGAGGCTGCCGGCTTGGCTCCCTGCCCAGGCAGGTCACAGAATGTGCTGCTGGGCGTCTGTGGCCTTGCTTCCTGGTGGGGCAGAACTGGAGGCTCTGCTTGGCAGTTGGGTGAGATTGCAAGCCTGTACCTCTGCCCAGGTGGCCACAGGATGTGTTGCTTGGCAGTACAGCCCTTTGGCTGGGGATTCAAATCTGGTAGAATTGCCAATTGAGATCCTCGGTGAGATGGGGCCACCAAGTCAGCTCTGCCTACAAACCGAACTGCCAGCCGGGATATCTGCTCAGGTTCCTTGGCAATCATGAACACACTCCACCGATATCTGAGCAATGGTTACTGAAAGCCTTGTCCCCTTCTCCATCTTTATCTGATTTCCCCAGTTTTTGAGTTCCCCAGGAACTTCCAGTGATGCTCAGGAAGTGAGACTTAAGTGAGCCTCCCAGGAAGCATCCCTCAATGCTCAGAAAGCGGATGTCCACCTTGGGTTTTCTTTTTCCCACTGGAGAAACTGCAGGCTCAGAGAAACCCTCTCTGTTAGGCATTGAGCTGGCCTGGGGGGTGGTTGATGCAGTCAGTGAAATTACTCCTCTTATCCTTCTAGTGGCATTCTTGGTCTCTGTTCTCAGGGGTGTGCTGAAGCCTCACTCCCTAGCTTTTAAGATGTTCACAATAGCGTCTTGCCAATGGATGTGGCTAGATGGTCTTTTCAAGAGGGGGACTGAAGTCAGGAATGACTTGTGTCACCATCTCGATGACAGTATCTCATCTAATCATGTGAATTTAAATTCTCTATTTGATAGATACAATCTCTGGATTGTCTCTGAGTCCATTTCTATGGATCATTTTGTCTTTTTGACAGAGTGTTTTATTTATTTTTCCTTGCTTCTTTATTTGTCACCTAACGTTATTTGAAAGCAGATCATCTTGGGCGGGACAGTAGAGACTGGGGTAGATATTATTCCAAGCCAGCAATAGTAATCTTTTATTTTGCTAGTCTTCCCAAGTGGGAGGTTTGGTCAATCTAGCCTGTGCTTGAGCAGGGGTTGGATTTTGTTGTTGTAAATGGCTATCATCAGCGCTCCGCATAGGCTTGCAATACCTGTGGCCTTAACTTGTTCTTAGAATGGTGGTGGTTTTTGAAATTTCCTAGATGTCTGTTCATGCTCCGAGTTTAAGTCTTTGCTATGTGACTGTACGTGAGGGAGCATCTCTATTCTGATCCCTTCTCCTTTACCAGTTCTTCATGGATGTTCCTTTGCTGCTCAATGGGTGGCCACCTGATGGTAAGGTGAGTGAGTCATCTCCTTGGGAAGCTGCTATGGCTCTGGGTCCCAAGGGTCAGGCCATCTCAGATCCTGCCTCTTTCTTCAGTAGGACACCTCTAATAGTTTGGGCCAGGAGGTTTTCTTGCCCCACCCCAGGGCTAGAGGGTACTTTTGTATTCTCTTTTCCCAGCTGCAGTGGTTCTTAACCTTGTCTTGTGGGAGGAGGGTGCAACAGCGTTTGCTGCTGGGTGTCTAGGTGGCTGAGACAGTTAGGCATCTGCCTTCAGCTCAGGTAGGGATTCCAGGATCTTGAGATCGAGCCCCATGTCAGGCTGTCTGCTCAGCAGGGAACCTGCTTCTCCCTCTCCCCCAACCCCCGCTTGTTCTCTCTCTTTCTCAAAAAAAATAAATAAATAAATAAAAAATAAAATCATTAAAACAACAACACCACCAAAAAACAGTTTGCTGCTGTTTCCCAGAAAAATAATGCTTTTGTTCCTAAGAGGAAAAAAAGGTGGAGTATCCAAGTGGGGCTTTGTGCTTTTCTGCAGTGGCCCTGTTCCATCACAAGGGAGGATTTCTCTAGATCAGTAGTTCTCAACTGCAGTTCTATTGACATTTTTGGATTGGATGATTCTTTGTAAGAGGGTGTCAGTCGATGCATAGCTGGATGGTAAGCAACATTCCTGGCCCCTAACCACTGGGTACAAATAGCATCCCCCCAGGTATGGCAATTGTAAATGTCTCCACATATAGCCAAATATCCTCTCGGAGATATTGCTCTCCATTTAGAATCACTGCTCTGAACTCTTTCTCTGCTACCAGTCTTTCTTCTGGGGACTCAGAAGTTTCATAGAGAAGTGTCTGTGAATTGGTATGAACTACCCTTATGTGTGTTTATGTTTTAACGATTTTATTTATTTATTTTAGAGACAGAGAGCTGCAGGAGCAGGGGGAGGGGCAGAAAGGGAGGGAGGGGGGACAAGCAGACTCTGTGCTGAGCAGGGAGCCAGACGCAGGGCTCATTCTCACCACCCTGAGATCATGACCTGGAGCCGAAACCAAGAGTCGGACACTTCACTCACTGAGCCACCCAGTGCCCCTCTCCTTGTGCTTGAAGATCCTTCAAGTTCTATATTCTCACACTAGATCACATTCAGACTTTAGAAATTTGTTAGCAACTTGTAGCTGAATTTTTACTGGCTTCTATGGGGACCTATGTCTGCCTCAGTAAGCAAGTGCTTACCTCCTGTCACTCCTTAGGAACACCTACCTTTCCCTAGATTTTGGGTCACTTGATTATGCGAAGACTTCCACTTGCTGGTGGGTTTAGTAAAAGTTATGAATTTGAAGATATGCAGGATATATTTTGGTTTATGTTTGGGAATAACACTTGTCCAGTCTTTGATACCCTAAGTGGAAACTGGAAGTCTTTTCTCAAGGACTTTGCAGAGGAATTGGAGACTTTCAGAGGTTAAGCACCTCCCCCAGTGTGAGAAATCTGAACCAGTGTCTTTCTAGCCATAAACACAAGTTCGCGCCACAGTGTGATGCTCTTTAGTTAAAGCGAGAGTGTATTAGGTTTAACCAGTGACTTTCCATGATAGGTTTTATATTCCTCTTTTGATTCATTCTTGAATGGAGATGTATGCTCTAGTGGGGAGCCCCCTGAGCACGGTGAGGGAGGAGTGTGGTAGAGCAGTTGGTTATCGTGGATATGAGACCTACTCCCATCTCTCTTCCAGAAGTTTCAAGTTCAAATGCCTGTAAGGAGCCAGGCCACAAAATACAAATGAGTGAAGTGGGAAGAATGAATGAATGGTACCATAAAAATTCCACAAAGTTACTCTATGTATTTAATGAAATTAAGGCAAACTATTCCACTTCCGTATCTCAAGCAGTAGCGGGTAACTTGTCGTCAGTCTCATCTTCTCAAATATCTCCAATAACAACCACAGCCTGGAAAAACCAGTGAAAACATGGAAAAGCAGGATCAGTGAAGTGTTTATAAGGGTTTGTTCTAGAGAGAGAACCCAATCCAACAGAAATATCGCATATAGTCAGGACATGTCCTGACATGTTACATCCATTTAATTTCTCCATGGGAGTCCCACAACACGAGCAGCTCTTTGAGTTCTTTTCTAGTCACTTCTTACTTTCCATCTCTTCCAGTGCTTTCTTCTTCTTCTTCTTTTTTTTTTTTACTACACCTCTGTTCCAAGTCTTTTATTGGCCTCATCTGCTTACAAGTACTCATTTCATAAAACTATTAATTTTCATATGGTACTACTTATTTAGGCACAGTCATACATTTTTCAATGAGCATAATTGGGAAAACTATAATCCAAAGTTTCAGAAAATGAAAACTAGATATTAAGCATAAATATTATAATGTGTCCAAAGCTCCAAATAGCTAAAAGTTAAATATTGATTGAGGGAGAGTGGGAGATAAAGACTTCCAGTTATGAAATTAATAGGTCATGGGAACAAAAGGCACAGTATAAGGGAATAGAGTCAATGATATTGTAATAGTGATGCTTGGGGACAGATGGTAGGTACACTTGTCGTGAGTACAGCATAGTGTATAAACTTGTCAAATCTACAAAACTAAGTAGTACACCTGAAACTCATGTAACATTGTGTGCCAATTATATTAACAAAACAAAACAAAACAAAACAAAACAGATGAGTGACGTGTGCTGGGTTTGTGTCCACTCTTATATTCCCGGATACTCATGGCCCCACTTTTGGTAGTGGCAGGGATGCAGAGAACTATGTCTATTTTTTAAAAAGATTTATTTATTTATTCATGAGGGACACACAGAGAGAGGCAGAGACACAGGCAGAGGGAGAAGCAGGCTCCATGCAGGAAGCCCGACATGGGACTTGATCCCAGATCCCCGGATCAAGCCCTGAGCCCAAGGCAGATGCTCAGCCACTGAGCCACCCAGGCGTCCCAAGAACTATTTCTTCCTAAGAAAAAGAGCAGTGCCAGCAGAATGATATTTGGGTACTTTCCCTCTCATTCTGCCTGAGGACTAGCAGAATTAATTTGAACTGCAGAGATTTTTTTTTTTTTTGAGATTTTTTTTTTTCAATCGAGCCATGTATTGTGACAGTTCCTGGACATGCTTATGGTCTTAAAACCACCCATGAAAGTTACCTGTCTGTCCCTGAGACCATTTCACTCAACATGAAGTATTTATCAAGCATCCACTGCTTGCTGGGCTCCGTTCTAGGTTCTGAGGATGTGATGATGAGTTAAACAAACTGCTCTTATGGAGCTTACATATTGTTTTGTGGTTTGCAATAGGAAGAGTGGGAACCGTAGACCAGAAGGGCACGGCCTAGAGTGTGCGCTCCCACCGCTCACCATGCAAGTTGACCCTAGCTTGCCAAATTTTTAAATTTCCCACAAGAAGCCAGAAGTCGGAATTTTTTAATGGCAATTTTCTTATTTTTAAATATAGGCTCAATATGTTTTAAATCACTGCGGAGGTCAAACAAAACATGTTTGCAGACGGAATCTGGCTTGCGACCTCTGTCTCACACCATCTTTGCCCTTGCTGGTCTGCTTGAGAAGAAAAATGCAATGGAATGACAGCTGTAGCCATGTTAATTCCCTTCTCTGGAAGCAATGAACCAGTTGTCAGAGATTTGGCAATTCCAGGATTTAATTTGCAATACAAGGTCAACCATTTCAGAGAAAGCCATTTTAAAATCAGCCTTAAAACAAACAAACCCCACCCCCCCCCCCAAAAAAAAAAAAAAACATGTGACTCTACAAATCAGCGGTGATTACTAACCTGGGCTCAACAGAATGTGGTCCACACGGTACCTGCAAGCAGGTTATATTGTATTATCGACCTGCTTGCAATTTTTGAGACTGCCTTTTAAGCCACCAGTCCTGTGGCAGTCCACTTGCACGCCAGCTCACAGGCCCCACGATGGTCCACATTTGTAGCCATGGTGAGAATTCAGGTGCCTGTTAGATCATTAAATCCAACATCCCTAAAAGGCCCAAACCAAGGTTTCTGGCACATGCATAGTATTTATAACTGCTATTTGGTTCCCTTTTCTTTTGCAGAGGAAGCTATTTTTGGCCTTTCTTGAGAATGTAGACATACAGACAGTTGAGCACATACATCAGTTCTCTGATTGGCTCCATATTTTGTCACTTCCACAAGTGATCAGTGTTTTTAGGGGGTGCGGTGGCTGCTCATTAATCATGGCCTTGTTGAAATGATTATTTGCTGGCAGCTTCTGCTTGTTGTTTTACGAACTTATTCTCACTTTTGTTGCCATCCCGAGCTCATGGAGTTCTTTCGTCCCTCCTTTTCTATTCGGCTCTGAACACTGCCCGTTCCTCCAAGTCCGCTCTGCTGCCCCTGCATCTTTCTCACTGATTCGGCACCGCTGGCCGCCGGAACAGGCCTCACTCCCGTGCCTCCATCCACCCTCCTTGTCACAGCCCTTAGCAACTGAAGGATCATTTTCGTCCTGTTAACAATTCCTTTCCCCTTTGGAGGGCTTCCAATTAAATTCCTAGGAATTGCACAGGGCACACACATCCGTGTGTCAGTATTTGGATCAGAAATGACACCTTGCCCACATCTTTTTTATGTCCCATAGCCTGGTCACATGTCCACTGATAGTTGTCTGGCTCAGGGTGGGTGGATTGTTCTTCATTACCTCCATTCTGCAGGTTGTAAGGGATCTGACCCAACCATAAGGGATCCCAAATTTCAGCTTGTAGATACATGGAAGCTAGGGCTTTTGATTGCAAATAACGCCTGGTCTAAGCTCCCAGAGATTCTCTAGCAGGGAGGAGTTCTAGGCCATACCCTTTGCTCGTGAGACAGGGGAATATACAGTTGATCTCCTCCAGAGAGAGCTGCTTTTTAAGTGATACACCACTTGATTCTATCAAAGACTTTCCAGATTTAACTACCTAATTTGCATGGGAGAATGAAAGGATTCTGACCCTATTTCATAAATTTTATGGAGTCTTGCTGGACTAATAAATACTGCGTTCTAAGTATCTGCGTGTGAAGATGTCTAAAATGCAGGCTTCTGTGTAGGGACAGAAGTGGGCCGCCTTATGGGCAAGTTTTCTGAGCAGAGAGGCACCCTGTGTTTTGTGGCTTGTACGTTTCGGATTACAGGTCTGCAAAATAAATTCATGATGGCCATAAGTGAGTCACTTTACAAATCACAGATATTTTAAAGACACATATTAGCTATTAGAATAATACGAAGTTAAGTTACCCAAAGAAGACCGATTCCCTCTTTACAGACCTTCCCAGAAATGCGTGCCTTGGGATACCTCTTTTGTCACTGTGCCGTGGGAAAAAACAAAAAACCAAAAAAACAAAAAAACACAAGCAAGTCAAACCTCAACTTCTGCTAATTGGCTCAGATTTTCTCATTTTGATGTCGACTTCTTTCCTTTGAAAAAATTCTATATGCATTCCCCTTATTTTAGGAAGTAATCAATATAATCTTTGAATCTCTGATGTTACTCATACATAAAAAAGTAAGTTTTAAAATTAACACGAGAAGGATTAGAATCTTTCATTTTTCAACACTCTTAGTCATATGAGAGCTCCTACACACGTGGTGAGATGACTTTTTAAAACTGTGAGAACTCCAAATAAAAATAAATGTGTCTCAAAAAATAATTGTGGAACATATACAAATGCGTTACATATGTCATTCATACGTGACATATTTTGTTTTACTGCCAAGTGCAGATAACCATTTTGAAAGGGCAAACTCCCAAGTTGAAAAGGCTCCTTTGGTGAATGCTTATAATAATCTAATAAATGCTAGGTCTGTATTCCTTCCTCATTAGAAAAAATTCCCATTTATTATTATTCTCACATATTATATAGTCATCTGGTCCTGGACTGTATTCTAGTGTAGGATTTTTATCACTCAAAATGATATCCAATGTAGTAGCTTGCAGATTAAATTTGATGACTTATCACATGACTCTAAGGAATTTTTGTTTTGTGGGTTTTTTTTTTCAGTTTCTAGACAGTTATTTTACCAGATTGTTTAAACATTACATTTATCCTCATTTGCAACCCAAAAGAGTTACCTGAATTTTCCTTTGTGTATTTACTTTTATCGTATATTTGTCTTTTAAACTTTTCGGCTCAGTTTTCTGGGGGTGTTCAGACTCCCACGATGCATGTCAGGAGAGAACTTTTCTTTTGTGCTGCCAGTTCTGAGCGTCTAAGTTTTGGTTTGTTTGGGTTGTGGCTTTCTTCTGTTTTTGGAGTTTGCGTTCTCTATTTGTAATAACATATTTTAATTCAAATTAACATCTAAGGAGTTTTAAGAGTGTTCAAAGCACATCTCCTTTCATGAGAATTTGTGTAGTGCATGTCTTTGCTGAATGAAGCCCTCAGAATTTCATCTCCTTGGTTCCCAAGTGCACATATTTATCACGGACTTTATCAGGTATTGTCCATTTAGGACAGTTGCAAACCTGGATCCTATTTTTAAAAAGATAATGTAATAAAGTTAACTCAAACATCAACAGAGAATTTTTAGCACCTTTCAGTGTAGCCTGAAAATTAGTCACCTTTTGGGCATCAAGCAGGAAGTTTAGGCTGTCTTGATCAAGTCTGAATTTTTCCTAGACATCACCTTTGTAAAACATTTTGTGAATATTCACGGACTCTCCATTTATCAGGAGTCTGGCTCGAGCAAAGGAGAACAACCCCAGTAAAACCAGGACCCCAAATCCCATCCTGGTGACTTGACGCTGAGAGTTTTTGGAGCCATTAAGCAGCATCATAGCTCTTCGGGCCCAAATTGCTGAATCTATCTTATGGTCAGACCAATGTATTCCAGTTTTTAAATACTATTTTTCTTTTTTAGAGGGACTGGATTTAAATCTGTGCATTGCCAAGGGCAAGGAGCCGAGAACATGGACATAGAGGTAAGATGGATAATACAGTGGTTCCCTCTTTGATTCTTTTTCCTCTAAAAGCAGCCTTTTAAGCTTTATTTTTCATGATATTATCCACAGACGAAAAGGAGAGAAGTGAGGAGAAATGTAGCCTCCTTTGTAGCACTCACGAGTAAAGAGGATGATTAACGAGTGTAACAGCAAAAGGGAGTCTGTAGAAGTTAAACAAAAGTGCCTTCAGAACTTCCAAGGATTCCCATGATCCATAGGAGGACCTGACTGTGCCTGTCCACTGTTTCTATTTTTGATTAGATTTATAAACACAGCACCACATATTTTCATGTGGCTCATCGCCCAGGGGCAGAATTAGATTGGCCGCCTGAAACTGTGAGGCTTGTGAGTTTTGGGCAAGGGCTAGAGTGAAATAAGTAGTGTAATTGTTTTTGTGGAGTGACCGTGGGACCTCCTCTGTTCTGAATTACACATGGCTCAACCCTTTGACCTACCCGGGCTCGGCAGTGGCTGGCGGGACTCCTACAGGCGTGTGAGAGGGTCCGGCACTGATGAGCAGGGGCCTTAGCTGTCAGGCGAGGTGTGGGCCGACAGCCACTGTCACCTTGAGAAACTACCAGTGAGACCGTACTTGTGACCACCTGGACTTCAGTAAACGTGTCACCGTAGCAGTTATCATTTCACCATAGCACTTAGCACGTGAGAGATATCTGGAATCCAAACGTAGCACGGATCCTTTGATTAACAGCATATTAACAGAATATATATAAAAAAAAAAAACAATATATACACATATATATTCCACTTATATATATACATTCAGTATACCTTCTGTTTATGTGGGTATATTCAGTATATATTATATATATATTCAGTATGTATTTTATATATATAAAATATACCTATATATATATTTCTAAATTTTGGATAATCTTCAAAGATAATTTTGATAAATTACCAAACACTATGATTATGACTTTTTTTTTTTTTTACGTACATAAGGTTTGGGAAAATGTTATAAGCTTTACCTAAAGTTCTTTCATCACAATGAATTTATTTATTTATTTATTTATTTATTTATTTATTTAAATAATAAATTTATTTTTTATTGGTGTTCAATTTGTCAACATAGAGAATAACACCCAGTGCTCATCCCGTCAAGTGCCCCCCTCAGTGCCCATCACCCAGTCACCCCCACCCCCGCCCTCCTCCCCTTCCACCACCCCTAGTTCGTTTCCCAGAGTTAGGAGTCTTCATGTTGTATCTCCCTTTCTGATATTTCCCACCCATTTCTTCTCCCTTCCCTTCTATTCCCTTTCACTATTATTTATATTCCCCAAATGAATGAGACCATATAATGTTTGTCCTTCTCCGATTGACTCATTTCACTCAGCATAATACCCTCCAGTTTGAACTCTTTCAAAATAGATGGCATTTTTTATTTTATTTGAAGAGTGAAGGGTGTCACTCTTCAAAGCTAAGGGGGGTGCAGAGGGTTTCCAGAAGAGGTCGGAGAGAATCGTGTGCTGACACTTCTGCATTTGCAGAGAATGTGCTCTGTGATTCACGTGATGATATCACACAGACGTCTCTCTATGCATGATTTTGAACTCAGTCACTTGACTTTTTATTTTCCATCCAATTACATTTTCAAAGGTAACATAAGCAGGGAACACTGGTTCACTTTGCAGCACTTGATATTATTTCCAAAACCTGTTTCTGTAACCTCCAAAATTTTTTTATCAACTTTTTTTTTTTTCCATGGCCACTTTTACAAATTAAAGGTCTCTCGAGGTATTTAGGGCTTAGGACAACTTGGGGATAAACTAGCATTTAATTTTTTTCTTTCCCATCTGAGGCAACTCAGACTGAACATTGATTCAATTCTTGGTTACGTGACATTTAAAATCGTCTTTAATGAATAGACGACTGTAACTACATTTTCTTTTTACTTTTTTTTTTTTTTTGAATTGTATATATTCTTTTTACTCTAGGAATTCAAAACCAGGAGAATAGGGAGGTCCCTATCAGATTATTCAAGAAAGAGGGGGGAACCGTACTAAAATATCCTGTGAGCCCCCCCAACAAAAGTGCATTTAGCCCCACCCGGTCTTGTTCTCATTAGCAATGAAGAGTTTGCTCACCCCATAATCTAACATGGAATGCTTAGAGCAGACAGGTGCAAATTGCAAGCTGTTTCACTTTGGCTGTTATCCCTTAAATAGACAAAGTAATAGACTGGGGTAACAAAAAAGGTTCCAGCTCAAGCTGCATAAATGAAAGTCTTAACAGGGACAGAGCAGCTGGCTAGGAGAATTCAGTGTGGTGCATACTAAATATTACCTTTATGCCACTTGCCAAGGAAAACGGCTTCAATAACACCCTCTGCCTTTTATCATTGAGATGATGTTCCTTCAGAACAGTCTTTTGCTTTATTGTAAAGGCAACACTAGGGCCGAAGTGGAGGCGGAGAGAAGCCAACATACCTGCTCCTGTTTACCATCAGTTCACTCCTCCGAGCAATGCAGGCATGATTAGGTTCCTGGAGGTGGACCAGATTGACAGTATTTCTAGCCATGGTGGGTTTTTTTTTTTTTTTTTTTTTTGGCTGATCCAAGCAAGGCCCAGGAGCAGTGAAACAACTGAAACAATCACTACCACCCCCTCCTCCTCAACAGGATGAATCTGCTGAGCTAGTCTAGTCTGATGGAAAACACACACACACACACACACACACACACACACACCAAACCAAACCAAACCAAACCAAACCAAAACAGTTGTTCACATGAGCAACACCTAGATTAATCTCATAGAAGAGACGTGCCATGCCAGGAGGTGTGGGCACCCGAAGGTAGGTTCCCGTAAAGGAGTCCCTAGCGCTGTCAGCGCAGGGTGCCCTGGCTTTGGGACTTCCTGGGGGTGGGGTGGGGGGGAAGCACTGGAGCTGCGGCCTGGATGCTGCAACTCGTGCGTGCCCGGGGGCCCCCCTGCACCCCAGCGCGTCTGGCTGGGAGGTCTCCCGGTGCACGGGGTGGAGGGTGAGGGGTGGGGGGGCGCCGAGGCAGACAAGCCCCAGCCGGCCTCGTTTACAGGCGGGCAGGGCACAAGAGCTAGACGCAAATGAGGGCTGACGGTTCCACGAAGCACAGCCGGCCGGTGGCAGATGCGATCTGACGGGCCCGGCCTGCGCCCCGCGCCCCGCGCCCCGCGCCCGGCACCGCGCAGGAGTCGGGCTGGCCGGCCCGTGCCCCCCGGTCGGAGCTGCGGCCGCGCCCCGGGTCAGGCTCGGGGACCCCGGGCCTCCCACGACGCTCCCAGGCTCCCCGAGACTTCCGAGGTTTTGCTCAGCACTGGTCATCAGTGAGTTGGTTGCAGCTGCTCAGGTTGGCCCCTCCATCCCAGGGGCTGTGCACCCCCCACCCCCCTGCAAGGTGACCCTGTGTCCCATCAAAAGGTATTTATGGCTTTTTAAAAATTTTTATTTATTTATTCGTGATAGAGAGAGAGAGAGGCAGAGACCAGGCAGAGGGAAAAGCAGGCTCCATGCAGGGAGCCCGACGTGGGCCTCGATCCCGGGACCCCGGGGTCACGCCCTGGGCTGAAGCCCGCGCTAAACCGCTGAGCCACCCGGGCTGCCCGGTATTTATTGCTTTTTAACGAAAAGAAACATCTCATCCAAAAACAGTCAGTTCTCACCAATTCCAGGCAGGTTTTTA